>NC_048236.1:32246758-32546758 GCF_002007445.2 Ailuropoda melanoleuca
TTTTTCTTAAAGATTTTATTTATTTATTTATTGACAGAAAAAGTACAGAGGGAGACTGAGAGGGAGAAGCAGACTCCCTGCTGAGCAGAGAGCCCCATGTGGGGCTGGATTGCAGGACCATGAGATCATGACCTGAGCCGAAGGCAGACGCTTAACTGACTGAGCCACTCAGGCACCATTGACTGTGTTTATTATCTAGCTTACAAAATTCCAAAAAATATAAAATTGGTTCTCATGAGGCAGTAGAAATTAGTACCAGCACACCACTGGTCCTACAGAAGGTGAAGACTAGATTTATGAATTAAAGAAAAATCCAGGCCCACAACATCAAGCAATAGGTACTGTGCAAAATCTGTGCTTGTGAGCAGAGATGAGACTAACCAAATAGTATGATAGGGTTGGGGAATAAACCCAGAACCAATTTTTTAGGTTCCTGCCTATAAGGCAGAGGTTACCAAGTAGGTATCTAGAGTTATATTTTGGGGGGGGGAGTTCTGATGCCAGGTGGCCAGCTTGTCCATTTTTCATGGAAGAAATGAGCTAGATCTGAGAGGTGGCTGCCAGTTTTGGGTAATTTTGGTGAACTCCCACTTACCACTGCCCAAACCGTTCTGTCCCCGTGGCTTATTTTAGTCATGTACACTGATTTGGAGCACTTCAAAATCAACACTTCAATAAATACACCATCTGAAAAGCCTTCTGCTTCATGGCCTTAAGTAACATCTGCATGCTAACGACTCCTGCATTTGTATCTCCAGATTGGGCTTCTTTCCTGAACTACACTCTCATATCTCACTGCCCACTCACCATATCTACTTGGATGTTAATGGGCATCCCAAATCTAACATGTTCAAAACCGAACTGCTCCCGCCACCGTCTTCACCAGCTCAGAAAATGGCTACTCCAGTCTTTTAGCTTCTTGGCCAAAACTCATAGCCTCATCTTGCCTCTTTCGTTTCTCTCTGTCCCAAATCCTTTTTGTCAGTAAATCTTGTCAGCTCTACTTTCCAAATCACCAGTAACTGCCTTTTTCTTTCTAATTACATCCAACACAGCTTCCATAATCTCTCTGCAAGTTATTGCAATAGCCTTCTAGTTCTGTCCTCATCCACCTACAGCCCATTCCCACATCAGCCAGTGTGAGCCTTTTACAATATGATTTGAGTCATGCATTTTCTCTACTGAGAAACTTCAGTGCCTTCCATTATGCTTCGAGTAATGTAAGTCTTCAAACCTTTGCTTCTGCTTTTCTCTATCTGGATGTTCCTTCCCAGATGTTCCTACAGCTCTTTTTCCTATCCTGTAGGCTTCCCAAACATGATCTCCTGACCTCTCTACTGGAAATTACAACCTCCATCAAAATTTCCCATTTTAACTTTTTTCTCCATGGCACTTATCAGCTGAAAGATGATAGTTTTTTCTTCTTTTCTCCCTGCTAAAATTTAACCTTCTTGAAGGCAGAGATTTTTCTCTGTTTTGCTCACTGCCAAATCCCCAGCACTTAGAAACAATGTCTATTATAGTAGGGACTCAGTAAATAACAGTTGGGGGAATGGATATCCTGTTTGTAGGCATAAAGATATTTCAACACAATTAGGGAGGAGTGGTAGGATGGGACTGAAGAAAAGGTAAAGAAAAAGGAGTTGAGGGAGTAGTAGGACAATAGGTCATTGCATTGAGTATCTGAACCTCTTCAGGTTTCCTGCTGAGAGTCAAAGAAGGTCATGGAACTCGAGAAAACTCTAACTCTCTTGGTGTGGAATAAGGGAGTATATAAAGACAGGTTACATGCTATCCTAGAAAGATTGTTAGTTTTGAAGTCAAGTAAATGCTGTTGCTGCTCTTAACTGTTATTTTCTTGGTTATGTGACTTAATTCCTCTGAGCCTCTCCTAGTTCTCTTCTTTGAATTTTCCTCTCCCTTTTAAGCAGTTAGCTTCTCTGGCATCTTTTAATCCCTTGGTCTGTTAAATGCTATCTCCTGTACCCTCTCCAGTACCCTCTTCTCTAGCCTGGTCAGACCACTCTTTTCATCTCCATGATTTTGCTCCTGCTACTTCCTCAGCCTGATGAACACAGACAATACAAACTCACCCCCACTCTCTTTTCAGATCAAACTGCCTTTGTGTTCCCATGGTCCTTTCTTACCCATCTCTCTCATAACTTGAAGATGTCATTGGAAAGCGTGAGACTTAGAGCTGAGTCCATCGTGAGATCCTTATTTTGTAGCCATGTTGACTTGAATCAATCCCTTAAACTTTCTAAGCTTCAGTTTTCTCATGCTGGCATTACTAGGCATTAGAGATGGGCCGATAGAAAGACCTAGTGGTTCTGGTGACCGATTGCTAGGATCGTATTGCAACTCTTCTACTTTAGCTGAGTAAAGGAACAAATGAACATCTCCAAGCTTCAGTGTCTTCTTCAACAAAAGTGCGAATAATAGAACCCACCTCATAGGGTGGTTTGGATTTGTTAAGGTATACAGCTATACACTGTCTGATACATGGTAAGCGCTCAGTCCACGTTAATTATTACCATTATTATTATGAGGCTGTTGTAAAGACTCATGAACTATGTATGTGTGTTGGACATCTATTTGCCTCTCTAGATCTAGCCCCCAAATTTCTGCATCCTACTTTATGCTGGCTCTAGACTGAGTTCAAAGGCCTCTATCAGAGATATATTTGTCCTCTAACTCCAGTCAGGCCAGTGGAGACATAAGCAGGAGATGGGCTGCCTCCCTGGGAAGGCTCCACTGGTCATCTCTGTACTGAAGGCCACAGCTCCTGTCAGATGGCTCTCTCCACAGAGTTTTCTGTTCTCTCTCTGAGAACTGGTAACCACTCTCTCCTTTTGATAGTGACTTCCTGCTCTTATGAACTCTGGGGTGCTACACTATCTTGGTTCTCCTTCACCCTGTCTACTTCGTTGTTTGTAAATAGTCCCTTTGTTAAACTCTGCACAATTTGATCATGTGAACTGCTTCCTGCCTGAAATCCAGTTGATACAGTGTATTGATCAGAGTAATTTGTGAAGTTTCGACATACATGCCCTTAGCCTTCATGCTTATTTTTCTCTGCATCCTGAGCAACTAGCAGTGTTAAGCACTTGCAAGAATAATTATTTAAAAAATCGATTGTTCTAGATTAAAAAAAAAAATCCGTCTACAAAACATCTCCCAGATAGCCCTTAGGAATCTCCGACTCAGCCTGTCTACTGTTGACTCATCCTCTGCCACCTCACCAACCTGCTCCTCCTTTTGTATTCCGAAACATGTCGTTAAGATGTCATCGCCATTCTGACTACCCAGGTGAAAACCTCAAGTCCTGGCAGCCTCTCCCTAGGACCTCATGTCCAGTATGTATGAGGGGAAGGCAAATATCAAGAAAGCTGGATAGAGAAAGTCGCATTGATCTGGGTACCAATTACTCCTTCCTCACATCTACTTCCTCTGTTACACTTTCCAACACCCTCTGTAGCTCTGGTCACAAATTGCTATCATTTGATAAATATCTTACAACTCTGTTTTATCCCCACAGAAAATAAAAGGTAAAAATATCACCACTAGAGGGTAAAGATTTTGGGGGTATAAGTGTGTCTTATTCATTGTTTATTCTGAGCATAATTCTGAGCTCATGGCACATAGTAGATATTCAACAAATGAATAAATAAAAGAGATGTAGAAAGAATTAACTTTTCTGAAAAAAAAAATACACTTCTCCTTATTAGGTGTTCTTGACTGAACTTTTTGTAAGAAGTTTAACATTTCTCATCAGCACCAATAGACAAAAACCATTACCGGGTGCTAAGTGCCTTTGCAAAGTGAACACCTTAGAGCCCTTGTAGAACTGGGGATGCCTATGTTGCTCCATAAGACTTTGCCTCTGTGACTTCCCTCCAACACCGTCACTCTCTGGCCTCTTTCTCTAAGCTTCCAGGTTAAAGTCCTTTTGCTATTGTCATTTGTTTACTTGAAACGTAGTTGTTTCCAGCTGTTAGCGGTAGTGCAGTAACCATTTAAAGGCCTATCACACTTCCTCCTAGAGATAATTGATGCTAATGAGGCATGAAAGAATCCATTGGAATAACTGGTAGACAAGTTTCAGTTTCTTTTCCTGGAAAATAAAACCCTCAAACTTGATCATGTGTGAAAGTAAGACATTTCAGTGAAAGGAACTGATTTTAAAAAATCATCTTTTGTCATTAAACCATCTGAACGGAGAGGGTAGTTGGGCCAAGGCAACGTAATTGAGATTGATGTGTATTATTCCTTTGGTCCTGCCCTAATGGGTTCATGAGAATTGACTATAATGAACAAACAATTGTTCTGATGAATGAGTTTATTGGTTAATTCATAAAACATATGGCAGGCTTCCTCTGCCAGAAGTATTTGGGCAAAGGAAAAGCAAATGAAAATCAAGAATAAATAAATGATATGACATAAAAACAATGTTTTGAAGCAGACCAGAAAGGTCAACTAACTAGGGCTTTATTGATCTGGAAAAAAGGAAATCCCAGTTCGATTCCAAGCACATTTGTGTAAAACTCAGCTTAAATTGGATATAAAGACTGTTTCATTAAAACCCAATGGATGCTGTCCCAATTCTCACATTCTTTTCTATGTTATCACAGTTTTGCTCTATAAAATTCATGCTACAAAATTGATGAATGCTATACACAAGGAGCAGTTACCATCCTCATATTAGTTTGGATAAGTATACTTACCTGTTCTACTTAAAAAAAAAAAAAAAACCTCAAGAACACAGTGGTTTAACAACAAAAATTTCTGTCTCATACAAAATGTACTGTTAGTCTAGGTAATTCTTTGATTTTTGTTTTATTTCTGTTTTAACATTCAAGATGATTGATCTTTCAAGATGATTGGTCACTTTACCAGAGAGGAGGGTACCAACAATTGAACACTCTGGCCAGAATATGTCATATAATACCTGATTTCAAAGACTCACAACCATTACCATAATACAGAAGTCTCATAGGACTGCAATGAGTATTGCCTCAATTCCCTCCTAGTGTGAACCATGGTCAAGACTCTTCTTGGCTTGTGCCTTTTTCTGCCTTAGAGGATGCTGCCTCTTTGCCAGAAGATTATAGTATGAGGGGCCTCAATTTGGCTTTTGACTGCATCATTTCCAAGATGAGTAAGCCTGGACAAATTATTGAACTTCTCCAAGTCTCATTTTTCTCATTTGTTAGTTGGGAATAATATGTCTATTATATAGGATTGTGAGATTAAAAGGAATAATATATAAGAAGTTGTTAGCACTGAATAAGAACTGGATTAATGTTAGGTGTTTACCCCAAAGATGCAAAAATAGTGATCTGAAGGGTCACCTACACCCCAATGTTTATAGCAACAATGTCCACATAACCAAACTATGGAAAGAGCCCTGATGTCCATCAATGGATGAATGGATAAAGATGTGGTGTGTGTGTGTGTGTATATATATGCACACAAATGGAATACTACTCAGCCATCAAAAATGAAATCTTGCCATTTGCAACAACATGGATGGAATTAGAGGGTGTTACGCTAAGTGAAATAAGGCAATCAGAGAAAGACAATCATCATATGATCTCACGCATATGTGGAATTTAAGTAACAAAACAGAGGATCATAGGGGAAGAGAGGAAAAAATAAAACAGAATGAAATCAGAGAGGGAGACAAACCATAAGAGACTTCTAATCATAGGAAACCAACAGGTTTTCTGGAAGGGAGGGGAGTGAGGGGATGGGGTAACTGGGTGATGAACATTAAGGAGGGCATATGAAGTAATGAGCACTGGGTATTATATAAGACTGATGAATCTCTGAACTCTACCTTTGAAACTAATAATACATTATATATTAATTAATTGAGTTTAAATTTTAAAAAATAATATGGTAAAAAAAAAAAAAGAACTGAATAAATGCTTGGCCATCCCAGAAAGTGCAATCGGACCCAAATATGCACTTGCTACCCATGTCATCATACCTTTCCCATCCACTGAGAAATGCCTCTGAGAGAAAGATATTAAGCAGCACTGGCCAGAGAAGACTGAACTAGGGGACATGCAAATGTTTGGATCTAAAATCTCAGTATAGACTATGAAGTGTCTGTGTTACTAGAGTGAGAGTTATCTCTGATCCCTATAAATGCTATACTATAAATGAACTTCAGTTCTTTGAAAATGATGGTGATAGACAAAGGCAACCTAATTCTCTGGAACCAATTCAAAGCTGATTTAAGTTTACTTTGAAATATAAACAATGGTCTATATTAGCCTTGTAGATAAAGCTTACACAAGATTTTACTCAAAAGTATGCTTTGCTTTTTAAACTTGCTTTCAGGAAGTGGTATAGATGTAACTCTATTTAAACAAAGCCTATTATATGAAAAATTTGAATTTTTTAAAAATAATTGCAGGTATAATTCCTTACTTTACAAAAAGATTCAGGATAGAATCTGAATATCATTATTTGCCTGTACTTTAAAGCATTTTGATTTGCCAACAAAATTTTCAGAATACAACTCTAACTGTATAGGTGTCTGTGAAGGCTGTGGATCATGACTAAAAGATGTAATTTCCCTTCTTCCTTTCTGCAGCTTTCCAAAAGAATCATGTCAGTATCCAAGTAAGCACAATCATAGGAATTTAAATTATGATTTCCAACCCCCAGAGAAAAAGATGATTCCTGGAATGACTATTATATTACTGAAAATGTCTGGTTTTCAACAACAACAACAACAAAAATGTGAAGCATGCAAAGAAATAAGTATGGCCCATACTTAGGGGAAAAAAAACCCCAACAATCTCTAGAAGCTGTTCCTGAGGAAGCCCTGATGTCAGATTTACTAGACAAAGACTTTAAATCAGTTAGTTTAGCTATGCTGGAAGTACTAAAGGAAACCATGTCTGAAGAACTAAAGGAAAGTTTGAAAACAAAATCACCAAATATGTCAATAAATACATAGAAAGTATAAAAAGACACTCAGAAAGTCTGGAGTTGAAAAGCACAATAACTGAAATGAAAAATTCTGTAGAAATGCTCAGCCACAGATTTGAGCTGACAAAATAGAGAAGCAGTGAATTTGAAAATAGGTCAACTAAGTTTACTCGGTCAATGGAACAGAAAGAAAAGAGAGCACATAAAAGTAAAAGGAGCCTCATAGAATTGGTGGAACACCATCAAGTGTACCAACATAGGTATAATGGTAATCTCAGAAGGAGAGAAAAGAAACAAGCAGAACATTTGGAGAAATAATGGCTGAAAACTTCCCAAATTTGATTTAAAAAAGAAAAACATTAATCTTCTCATCCAAGAGACTGAATGAATTATAAATAGGATAAACCAATGAGATCTACACCAAGATAAATCATTATAGAACTATTGAAAGTCAAAGACAAAGGAAAAATCTTGAAAGAAACAACAAGAAACTCATTACATACATACAAGGGACCCCCAATAAGTTAACAGTTGGTTTCTCATCAGAAACTAGGGTGCCAGAAGATAGAAGAATAACATATTTAGAGTGCCAAAAGAAAAAGATTGACCACCAAAAAAAAAAGTTCCTTCAAAAATGAAGGAGAAATTAAGACATTCCCACATACACAAAACCATAAACTACTGCTAGCAGATCTGCCCTACAAGAAATATCACTATGAATAAGTGTATATGCTAAAAAAATTAGAGGATCTAGATAGAATAAACATTCTCAGAAATATACAAACTATTGAAATTGAACAAGGAGAAAGAATATATGAATAGACCTATAGCAAGTAAAGAGATTGAATTAACTATCAAAAAATTCCCCATGAAGAAAATCATTAGACTAGATAGTTTCACTAGTGAATTCTACCAAATGTTTAAAGAACATCAATCCTCCACAAACTCCTCCTCCAAAATTAGAAAACACTTCAGAATTCATCTTATGAAGTCAAGATAACACTCTTCCAAAACTAGCCAAAATTAGATGTCACAAAAAAGGAAAAGTATAAATAAATATCTTTTATGAACAAGAGACACAAAGCCCTCAAAAAACAAAACCTATCACACAATTCAGTAACATATAACAAGCATTATAGACCATGATGACATAGAATTTATTTCAGGAGTGCAAGTTTGGTTTAGCATACAAAGATTACTCAATGTAATATATAGGAGTCTGGCTCCAGGCTGAAACTCTGATCTTTCAGGCCTGACCCAACCAAAAGCAATTACAAAGCTTTCCCTGACAGGCCTCTTAGGAAAAGCTACCCAACTAACACACACACCAAACTAGTGCATAGCCATTGTATCACAGTCTCTGGTGCGAGTTGCGCTAAAGGACTCAGGCACCCCGGCCATCCTTGTTCTTCTGAATATGTGTTTTTGGTTTTTTTTTGTTTTTGTTTTGTTTTGTTTTGTTTTTTACCTCTGGAGCTTTCATTCAGAGGCCTTCTTATTGGAGGAACTTCATCCAAGGCCTCTCAGGTCTCTCAGGTGCCTCTGCCAAGCCCACTTTGGTTGTTGGGGGGGAGGGAGTTGATGATAATTTTCTCAATTCTGACTCAATAGTGTTTTTACACTCATAGCCATTTTCCCTCTCCCTCCCCTGCATCCCTGGGTCCATAAAATATCAGGACCCTTTTGTTTGGGGCTTCCTCTGCAGTGAGAAGATCTCCCTGTCTGCATTAATATATCTGACCTCCTGGCACCATTTCATGGGGAAACATAAAACACTGGGGGAGCTAGTACTTTCTCTTGTTTAGTTTCTTGCTTACACTAAATGAAAGCTTGACTGTTATCTTCATTTTGGTTTGTTGTTTTAATTGACCACCTAGAACCTAGACCACTGGCAGCTCAGCTCTCTCCAGCTCAGCTGTTGACAATATACCATATAAATATAATAAAGAACAAAGCTATTTATCTCAATAGATGCAAAAAAAAAGCATTTGACAAGATAAACAGCAGGCAATTTCTCAACCTGAAAAAGGACATCTATGAAAACTCACTGAAAGAAATTTAAAAAGATAAATAAGCAGAAATACATCCCATGTTCATGGACTGGAAGACTTAATGTGACTAAAGTGGAAGTACACTCCAAATTGTTACATAAGTTCAATTCCCATTAAAATCCCAGCTTCCTTTTTTGGAGGAATTGACAAGCTGATTGTAAAATTCATATGGAAATTCAAAGGTCTGAGGAAAGCCAAAACCACATGGGGGGAAAGAAAGGAATAAAGTTGGAGAATTCACTCTAATTTCAAAACTTACTATAAAACTACACAGTAATCAACACAGTATGGTACTGACCTAGGATGGACATGTAGATCAATGGAATAGAATTGAGAGTCTAAAAAGAAACTTCTTTATAGTTAACTGGTTTTTCACAAGGGTACAAAGACAATCGAATAGAAGAAAGAATAATCTTTTCAACAGATTGTGCTGAGACAATTGAAAATCCACATGCAAAATAATGAAGTTGGATCCCTACCTCACACTAAATAAAAATTAATTTTAAACTTTATGTGTAAAATCTGAAACTATGAAACTCTCACAAGAAATCATAGGCGTAAATCTTTGTGATCTTAAATTAGGCAATGGTTTCTTAGATATAATTCCAAAAACACAAGCTACAACAATAAAAAAATGGATAAATTGATTTTATCAAAATTAAAAATCTCTGAACTTAAAGACTTTATTTATTTATTTGACAGAGATAGAGACAGCCAGCAAGAGAGGGAACACAAGCAGGGGGAGTGGGAGAGGAAGAAGCAGGCTCATAGCAGAGGAGCCTGATGTGGGGCTCGATCCCATAATGCCGGGATCACGCCCTGAGCCAAAGGCAAACGCTCAACCGCTGTGCCACCCAGGTGCCCCTAAAAATCTCTGAACTTAAAAGGACACCTTTGAGAGGCGCCTGGGAGAGCATGAGCAGTGGGAAGGGGCTGAGGGAGAAGGAAAAGCAGACTCCCTGCTGAGGAGGGAGCCTGACTCTGGGCTCGATCCTAGGACCCTGGGATCATGACCTGAGCTGAAGGCAGTCACCTAACCAACTGAGCCGCCCAGGTACCCCATAACAGCATTATTTGTAATAGCCAATAAGTAGAAACAACCCAAATACCCATGAATTGATGAGTGGAAAAACAAAATGTGATATAGAAATACAATGGAATATTATTCAGCCATATAAAAGGAAGTACTGATGCATGATACAATATAGATGAAGCTTGGAAACATTATGCTAAATCAAAGAAAAGAGACAAAAAAGACAAGATATTGTATGATTCCACTTATATGAAATTTCCAGAATGCTCAAGTCCATAAAGAGAAAATAGCTTAGTGGTTGCCAGGGGCTAGAAGCAGGAAGGAATATGGAATGAGTGGTAATGGGTACTCCATGTTCTGGAGTTAGATAGGTGATGATTGCACAATCTTTTGAATATACAAAATACACTGAATTTTACACTTTAAAAGTATGAATTTTATGGTATGGTATGTAAATTTTTAAAAAAGCTATGGGAAAGTCTAAAAAGAAAATTAAAACTATCAAATAACTTTATGACCTGGAAACAAGCACCACTCCACCAACATTCTTGGATATTCCATTCTGGTCTCTTTCTTATATACATATTTTAATTAGGTTTGTGTGTATGTGTGTGTATTTATGTATTTATATACATAAATTTTCCCCCATGGTATTTTGAGGTTATTTTTTTAAGGACAAAATATTAAGGCGTATTCTAAAGAATACTTTTTCTGAAAGAGTTGGCTAATCTTGTGCCAGTATTTCAGTTTAAGCTCATTTGCTGCTTGGGTGTAATATGCTTTCTAGGGGAAGGTCTTCACCTTGAAAATGATTTTGAAGAATGATGAAATTGAGTGTTGAGATTTACTAATAAATACCAAGATGGAACAGGAACATTGTTCAACATGGATTTTTACAAAATTTTTTCTTTCTCCCTCAACATTTCTTCCTTTTATAAATATCCCTGCTTTTGAGCACAGGTCTATAGTCAAAGGCTATATGTGAGCTAATGATTAACTGACTGCCCTGATTATTTGCCAAGCTAATGTTGTACAGGAATACTGCATGTTGAATGATAAAATCCTTGGTTACCACACATTAACTCTGGTACAATATGTATTCTAAATGTTCCCCATTTGAGCAGGAAAGTTCAGTACATATTAAGTCATTTTTTTTTTCCTATTTGTGTTTCACTCAGATACAAAAACAACACACCAGGCTTTTCTAAGTGTACAAACAGCTCCAGTGTCCTAATTTAGTAATAAAAATTAGGAATAGATTAAGACACCAAATTAAAATACAAAAGTATTGCGATCCTTCCTGAGTACTTAGATGATATAAGAGATTTTTGAAGCAAAACAATGGTTCTTGTAAAATAGATCCTATCTATAATATTGTAGAAATATTTCAAAAGATGGTTTAGGTTAAATATATGATCTAGATGATAGCCATTAAAAAGCGTTTGTATAATGCTTTGTTTTCTAGGCCCTTGACAGTATTAAATTGGTTATTAGTTACAGTATAATAATGGCCCAGTTTTTAGAAAAGGCAATTGAAATGCTCATGGTTAAATTTGCTCAAACCCGCCCAGTGACTCAATGGCAGCTTAAAAGTCTTGGTTCTTTAATTCTCAGGCCTGGTTCTAATGCAGCTGGGTCACAAGGCCTTTATAATAAAACTCATAAAAACACATTTTATGTGAGGCAACTGGTTAGAAAAAATATGACCTTTCAAATTATATCACCATTTTCCACATAAAAGCCTCAGCCAGCCTCTTAATTCATACAACCTTTGGAAGCCATAAATTCACTCCCCAGGGAGAGCTGATGTAGATTTGATTGGGTGACCGTTCCTTCAGACTCAGAGAGGAGCCAGCCGCCCACAGCACATCCCGGGAAATATTGAAATCCTCTTAACACAGGGAGAAATTTGCTGCCTGAGGAAGACTTGTTTAGCCCTGCAATGGACTTCCTAAAGACAGAGTCATTTATGCTGGCTAAAGGTTTAATCTTTATCTCTTGATTACAAACCAAAGAAAACCTTTAGACTTGCCAAATGCCTAGAGAGGAATGTTTCATAAATGTAACAGATATGGGGCCCTGTAAATAGAAATGCTAAAAGTATTTATGCATAAAAATTGAAGTAATCATAAAAGGAAATGCTCCCTTTTGGAAAATTGGTATATTTAATGCAATTTCTATTTTTTAGGCAATATTATCTTCATTTTATGTGTTTTTATTTTTTTGTTTTTTTTTTTCATCATGATAGGTATACTCTTTCATCCCCATCATCTATTTCATCTATCTCCTCACCCACCTTCTCTCTGATAACCATCAGTTTGCTCTCTATAATTAAGAGTCTGTTTCTTGGTTTCTCTCTTTTTTATTTCCTTTGCTGCTTTGTTTTGTTTCTTAAATTCCACATATGAGTGAGCTCATATGAGATTTGTCTTTCTCTGACTGACTTATTTTGCTCAGCATTATAAATTCTAGCTCTATCTGTGTTGTTGTAAATGGTACAATGTCGTTCCTTTTTATGGCTGGGTAATATTCCGTTGCACATGTATGCTACCTCTTCTTTAGCCGCTCATCTGTTAATAGACACTTGGGTTACTTCCATAGTTTGGCTATTATAAATAATGTTGCAATAAACATAGGTGTGCACGTATCCCTTTGAATTAGTTTGGATTTGGGGGGTAAATACCCAGTAGTACAATTACTGGATCATGGGATAGTTATATTTTTAATTTTTTGAGGAACCTCCATACTGTTTTCCACATTGAATGCACCAGTTCACATTCCTACCAACAGTGCAAGAGGGTTCTTTTTCACCACATCCTTGCCACACCAAAACTAAAGCTGGAATTTCTATCTTTTAATAGTGTGGTTTTACTTTAGAACTTCGTGAATGGCCAGTTAAACAAAGCAAAAAGCAGAAGGCTTGGAAATTTTCTATTTTAATATCTTAAAGAGTTATCCTGTTTTTAATATAAAGTCTTCTTTATGCTACAGCTACCTTATAGGAAATACTCAAAAGTTGAATGAATGGAAAAAAATACAACTAAAATTTTTTGAATTTATGTTTAGTACTTTTTTCAACATAAAGATTTATGTATCCAGGTAGATTCTTATTTTTTATTTATCCTTAAATCTACTTTTGTGCATAGAACCTTAAAATACAGCATTCCCCCCATGTAATTATAAATTCTATGAGACCATCATTTTAAACTGCTGTTTAATATTCCAACATATAAATGTACCATAATTTATTTAAATATTCCATCATTGATGAACATTTAGACAATTTTCAACTTTTTGTATTATAAATTACAATCCAGTAAACATCTTAGTGAATAAAAGGTTTTCATGCATTTCAACTTCTGTTTGGAATCGATAAACAGATAATGTGTTAAATCACCATCATCATTGAAGATGAAAATTACTAACAGCCTTTCTTTTCTCTTCAGGTAATTTACAGTCTTCTTTTTGCATTTATAATCATTGAATTTGGACTGCAAGCCAAGGAATTGGGTTCAGTACTGTATTTTTACTTACATACCACTGATATTCCATAGATTTCTTTCCTGATAATTCCTCTGCTTTGAATAATACCACAAATCCATTTAAGCTATAAAATGAACTTTGAACAAGAGATAACTAGAAAAATTATCTAAGAAAGAGGCAGAATTAGTGATAGTCTTTGCTCTGGTGATTTTCAAGCAGCTTTGAAAATCATTTTATCTTATTATTGCCATAAAGCTTAAACACTAGTAGGGCCTGAAGGGACAATTTTTCAAATACAAGTTTCCTTGTATAGCTTAACCCTAGAAATGCCTAGAGTTCTCTAAACTACATTTGAAAACTCACTGTTTTGGGACATGTAGCATAGCACATGGACTTTCATAACTGTGTGAACAAACAGTTCTTTTCTGTTTCAGGGCAATTTTTAAATGCAAAGTAAGGCTTGCCGTCCTCAGAGGCAATATTGGCATCCTGAGACAATTTTGGCCATCTGATTCCTGAGTGTTTGGCCAACAGCTGTGGCCAAAATGGATAATTGTGCCTGGTTAAATTTAGTTCTCTCTGACATCACACATCATAGAGAAAAGCAGCACCACACGTTTTTCTTCAAAGAGGGTAGAGAATTCATATAGATGATTCATAATCAAGGAATGAAAATGACAACAGACATTCAGATGCAACACTGAAAACAAAAATCTCTCCAAGTTGGTTGGCTAAAGAGATGCTAGAAAATTCCCGAGTAGAACCGAGAAATGTGACTCCCGTGGTTAGTGGCAAGGAGTCATTTGCAGCACCATCAGAAAGTAAAGGGGAGGCAACAGAGCAAGGCCCTGTTATGTCTGCCCTCACCAACTATCATGTAATCTTTTTATGGAAACTAGATAAACAACATGCGTCACTGTGGCTATTTCACTCTATCAGTAAAGTAGAAGGAAGAGTTCCATGAACTGTAGATATCTGCAGTATATAGGTCTCTCCAAGCAATTGTTATACAAAAGAAAGAAATTCAAATGTATTCTGCTGAAGACTGGCATTTTAAACAGAAAAATATTTCTAAATATACAGATGCCTACCACCTGTTCCCAGAAGCATCCGTGTGGGTGTAAACCCAGCCTATCAGCCCCCATGTTTGGGGTTTCCAGGCCAACTTTCTATCTCCAACCCAGAAACATTTCTAGGAACTCTAGTTCTCCACGATTTAAACTGTCTTTACCTGTATCCCCCACTGCAGTCTTGTGCTGCAGGCAAGGAAAGGAGAGAGGAATGAGGGCAGAGGATTTCTGCCCTCTCTTCATCCCACCTTCCTCTAATCTCTGCTTATCAACAGTTGTTGATTGAGAAGTTGATGTATTGTGGACTTGCCTCTTTCTTGTGCTGCTGAGTTTTGATGGATCCTTACCCTTCCTTCCCATCCCTTTTCTTTGAGATTTCAAGTTATTTAACAGGATGCATCCCTGAGGGGATTGGGGTGTGCAGGAATGAACATAATGTGATGTGCATAATGTGGAACAAGCCTATGCCTACTGATCTATGGGTTAGTCTTATCTCACAAATATACTTAAGTTTAGAAGGCATTATCTGCCTCAGAAAAAGTTTGGTGGAAGTCCAACCTTTCCTCACTCTCATCCCTGTTCCACCCTGCTCCCTTCTTATGCTGTGTTTTTTGTGTTCCCAGGCAAGACCCCTGTGACTTCTCCCCACTTCTTCATTTGTCCCAGACTCTGGCAAGGTTAACTGTTGGCCAGAGAGTATTGTCCAGAGGCACAGTAATCACTGAGCTCAGTGATGTGCCTGATTAAGAAAGAGGGAGACAACTCAAGGGCAGGGTCCACAATGTGATTATGGAAAGGGAAATGGGTTTGGAGTCAATCAGAACTGGGTCAGAATCCTGGTGGCACTATTTACACAGACAAGTAACTCTTTTAAACTTGAATGTCAGTTTTCTCATCTTTAAAATGCAACTAGTAACACCCACCACAAGGAGCTTCCGGATGTACTAAATAAACTAACGCACGTGAAATGACTGATGAGTTACAGATGATCAGTCCCAGGGTCAGTCTCCTTCCCTCTCCTGCTCAGTTTCCGTTCCTTCTATCTTCCCAGGCCCTCTTTCATCCATATCTGACACATCGATGAAACAATTAGTAGCTGTTGACTGAATGAACTAGTGTGAATATGCTGGTAAACAGGCTCTGTTCACAAAGTGTGTATAGGGAAATCCCCTTTGTGACCAGTCCCCCTTCTTGCTATGTTTAGGGACTTCCCTAGGCTCCAGAATTCTCCAGATGGACAGCAAGAGGGATAGGGGTGAGATGAACGCTACCGTTGTTTTTTATGTGGGTCAGTATGTATACCTACACATCAGGTAGATTTTTGTACAGGGTACATTTGTACTACTTTTCTGTTTCTGGGAAAGAGTTTGTCACATTATACTCCTCCGTGCTTACTAGAAAGGCCTTAAATAGTGTGGTCTCTGCCAACCTCTCCATCCCATTTCCTGCCAACTTGCCTCCCTTCCAAATCTCCAACACCTTCTAAATTACGTAATTCAAAGTGCTGCTACTTTCTCAGTGTTCTGAGTAAGTCATTCCTTCATTAGATCCATCCTTCCCTCAATCGCTCCACCCACTATCGATGAACTAATCCTTTACTCGATGGTTACTTCTGGGAAGGCTTTCCTAAAATCACCTCTCCCCTTTTCATGGTTCTCTGGACTTTTCCTTTTTTGCCCACCATGTTTATAATTTTATTGTCTGCTAGTTTGGTTACTGTCTTCCTCTCTCAATTCTCATCCTCATGAGAACAGGGTGGACATCTCTTCTGCTTTCTTCTGTGTTCCTGTAGTTCTCCACATTTCCTGGCACGTAGTAGGTGTTTTAAAATATGTGTTGAAGGAATGAGTAAGGAGTTAAAGTTACTTCACTAATTCACATTTTTCCCCTCTTCAAGTAATACTCCTCTCAATAAGAAATGGTTGGATATATTTCCCTCAGCGTTATTTTATATAATTTGGGGAACCTGAATATGACTATTTCTATCTGAATTTCTGGTGTCTAATGTTGTTGAAAACCAGTTTCTTGTAACAAAATACAACCGAACTTCCAGTGGGCAAATAGAGGAACTACAGGAAGAAACACCCTTTTTAAATAGGCAAGTTCTGTGGGTCATTCAATTCTAATGAGCAGCAGAAGCAATTTTATTTATTGTCCCCAATTTTATTAACATCTACCCATGATTTCTCAATAAGGATACAACTATATATCTCTGATCTCCTTCTTAGAATCTTTATGATGTTATAAATGCAGGTATACTCCTTCAGTAAGTATAAAATGATTCATAAGGTGTATAACAACACAGAAAGTTTGACAAAGAAAGTAAAAGGTAACTAGAGTGCAATTGCTTGAGTTGTGTTACTAGGTTACTATTCAGTAAACCTCCCACTTATCTGGGGCTTCTGGTGTTTTCAATTCCATTTAACGACGGTTGGAGTTACCTTGATGTGTCTAGCCCTATAATTTATTAAGAGTCTGGCCAGAAAGGTGGTTATTCATAATAACAGGAGGCTGAGTGTGTTTTTAAAAAAGCCTACAGCTAGAGAAATGGACCAAATTATCAGGAAGGACAGTGGGAGGAAGATTTGACTGACTTATTTTGATAATATTTTTCTTAGTATCTGACTGCATGTAATTTTTCATGAGACTTATTCTATGTGTATAAATTGGCACATTGGTACCAATCGATGGTAGTAACAGTAAGACCTGTTAGACACATATGTTCTGCTCCTAAATGTTGTCTTTTAGTACAGGTGAAAGAAAATTGAATGGTATGTTTTTCAGTTGTTCAAGTTTGTTTATTAAAATGGAACAATGGCAACACAGCTTTCCCAGAAATATAAGAAGAGTCACCCACAGACTGTCATAAAACATGAATATTGAGTGATATAAATGGAACACAAAAAATAGCTATGGACTTTGATCTTCATATAGGCCTAACAGAGCTATCAAAAAATTAAAAGAAAATAAATAAGTCATTCATTTATTCAAGCAGGAAATCATATGTATGTTTTAGCAGCTAATATCTGTCAGAGATAGCACTGGGAGCAAGGGGGAGGAGGAATTAAAACTGTGGAAAAATAGACAAGGCTACTGAACTCTGGAAGTCAGACCCCCAAATTAAATATTTACAATAATGTTGAGCAAGTGCTTTCACAGATAAGCAAAGGACTAAGAAAACACAACAGAAGTTCGAATGCTTCCTGGAGGAGTTCAGAGGGGCTTCAGAAAGCCGGTAGCCTTGAACAGGCGTTCACAGATGGATGCATATTTCTCCACTGAAATCTCCATAGGGTACTGAGGCAATCCACTGCACTGCTGAGCTGAAAACTTGTGAAAGAAAATCAAACACATCTGAGAACAGATGGCTACTATAAATTACCTCAAGTAAGCCCTTCTCAGTGGACCTTAGGTTCCACTAACTCCAAGGTAACATTAACAACCACAACAATTACTACTGCTATAAGTAACATTCACTCATGATCTATTATTAAAAATTATTATTTATTAAATATTAGGAATCTATAGCATTTAATGCTAGGTACCAATCTCATTTTTTTTAAAGATTTCATTTATTTATTTGACAGAGATAGAGACATCCAGCGAGAGAGGGAACACAAGCAGGGGGAGTGGGAGAGGAAGAAGCAGGCTCCCAGCGGAAGAGCCTGATGTGGGGCTCGATCCCAGAACGCCGGGATCACGCCCTGAGCCGAAGGCAGACACTTAACTGCTGTGCCACCCAGGCACCCCGGTACCAATATCATTTAATTTCTACAGCCAGGTGCTGAAAATACCATCCCCACTTTACAGATGAAAACTTTGAGATGAAGGGAGGTTAAGTAAATTGTCTAAGGTTATGCAGTCAGGAGTGGTGGAATGAGGATTCAAATTAGAGTCTGACTTCAAGGTGTATGTTTCTGCTTTCTTCCAATCCAGGGAAGTATTTGAGAAATTAAGGTTTTAAAGATATGAGACAGATAAGATGGCAGGTTCTCTTCAATAAAGGAGTGAAAATATGTGATTCACTGAAGCAAGAGGCAGAAGTAGAATGTGCCTCGAAGTGGTAAACACGGTTCTTGCATTCTGGAAAAATCTCAAACATAAAAAAAAAAGCATACTATAATAAAACAAATCCATGCATTCATCATCTCCTTCAACAATTATCAACATTTTGCCAATTCTGTTTCATCTCCCCCTAACTTTTTTTTTTAACTTGGGTATTTAAATGCAAATCCCGGATGTCAACTCTTTTCTTTTTTCTCTCTATTTTTAAGATTTTATTTATTTATTTGAGAGAGAGAGTGTGAGAGAGCAGGAGCAGTGGGGAGGGGCAGAAGGGAGGGGCAAAAGGAGAAGCAGACTCCCTGCTGAGGACCCTGGGATCATGACCTGAGCCCAAGATATACACTTAACCAACTGAACCACCCAGGCACCCCTCTTTTTTCTCTTGTAAATACTTTGATATGTATCTCTATGTGATAAGGGTATTTTCCCTCTGTTACCATCATAGACATATTTGAAAAGCATTATTCTCCTTAAAAAGAAGATATGATGCCATTTGAATGTTTTCAAAATTAAAATGTAGCCTCTATAAGAAGAAAATAACAAAAACTTAGCTCTACTATTTAGACATGTAAAGTCATGTTGACATCATTAGTCAAATCATATGCAAATGAAGTGATTCTAAATGATCAACTTTTGATCATTTTAGGCACACATAACAGAATTTATAGGTGTTAAGGAAGCAGAAATCCTTCATTGGTTCAAAATTAATGAGGACATGTATTAAACAATGAGATACAGCTTAAAAATGTGTCTCTTGTGAAAATACGTAGGACAGAATTTAAAAGTCCTGCTCTTTAAACATACTAGACAGGAAGAAAATATGCAAACACAAAGAAATTAGTGCCAGAAAACATATGAGTACTCATTCAGCTATATTAAAACAAACAAAAAAGAATTAAAGAGCTAAAGTAAATTCAATTAGACATTTATTCTGGTCAATACTTATATCAAGTAGACATGTGTCATTTTTATAAGCAAGTTGCTTTTCCTCTTTCAAAACCATTCAGCTATAATGCCTACCTCACACTCACCTGCACTCCAGCTGTCTAGACCAAAGTCTCAAGTCATTATGTTAAACAAGGAACCAAGCTCTAACAAATATAATAGAATCATGATAAAAATGATACTTGGTTAAATGGTTTACTGGCCCAATTTACACACAAAGAAAGTTAAGCATAAAATATAACTTTCCCAGAATATCACAGTAGAGCTTTCATAAGGAGTATTGAGGCTAGATCTACAAAAATTTAGCCAAATTGGACTGGAAAACAATAACAAAACAAAACAAAAAAACCCATGTGTCTGTTTAGCCTATAGCTTGCCAGTAGCTTCACTAGGAGCTAGAACCCCCAGCATTTTCTTCCGCTGATCTTGAGGCCATCTTTTCAAATAACCCTGCTCCCAAAAGGCCCCAGTGAAAGTCAGCTCCTACAGACATATGCTGACTCAGTCAAGAAAGGCCAGCCAAGCACCATTGAAAACTCACCTGGTTGAAGGATCCATGAGCTGGTCAGTTCACCTCTGATGTGAGAAAACAGTTTGTTTCTTCTCTAATTAGATACTAGCAAACTAAATGAGTAGATTCATTGGAGTAGGCTATCATTTTACCACCTGGATGAGAGAACGAGAGATGCCAGAGATATGATTCTTCAGCAAATTGGCTACCGCTGCCAAATTGCAGATTTGAGTAGCCCAAGACAGTAACTATATAACAGAATATCTGTGTTAGACCTAAAATTTTCCTGAAACATGTTTTTATATTTCTTATGTTGCAATCACCAGGTGTGTCAGGGTATATGCTAAGAAGTGCAGATTGGCTATTAGTTTGTCTTTCTAACTGGATTGAGCCAGTGAAAGAGCACTAAAAGGATTGATTCACGTAAGGTTCATGACTGATTTTTTTGTGCCTCAGTTTATTCATTCATCTGTAAAATCAATGAGATAGACTAATATCTGTCTAAAAGTACCTTCTAGTAGTGAGCTGAAAATAAATAAGAAAATGCATTTTAAAAGTTAAACATGCAAAGTATAATTTTTATTGTGGGTGATTTTCCTCTCTAAGCTATTTTTTGGTCTTGTTTTCTTTGTGTTTTGTACCTACCTTTGTGGTACAGGAATGCTTAATATTTTACACACAAAGGAAAATTGGTCAAATGTAATCAGAAACAGATATTAATCTACAAAGGTGCTTAAATTTTCAAGATCAATAATATTCTAAGTAACAAGCTCAAAGAACATGTAATTAATGAACAAAATAAACTGTAATCTCAAGAAACAGATAATTTGCAACCTTCTTGGGCCTTAGTATTTATAAACTTATTTTTGGACTTCAGGAAAAGGATGCAGCAAAAGAAATTGTTGTACACATCACATGTTGATTTTAGGCTCCACCAAAGAATATGTTTAGAGTTTGGCTCACAAATTGTTGACAAAAAAAATTTGTTTTAATATTTTATTTGGTAATTTCATTGAGTGAAAAGTTTATGGAGGTAAGGAAGACTAATGTCCTTTTGGTCTTTTATATTCTATTCCTCCCCATTCTGTCCTTGTTTATATGTATTAGGGGAGGATAAGGGATAATAGGAGGAAAGCTTTATTTAAAAAGGACTGTTTTTTTTTCTGGCGAATTCCCAATCTAAATTCCTAAGAAAAAAGACGTCTTCAGTGGAACTGCTACTGTGTAGATATTAGTTTTTGCTGTCATTTTCAGAATAGCACGGTGATTTAGTGTGTTCACTCTGAAATCAGACTTACTGAGTTGCTATCTCTATTCCACCACTTACTAGATATGTGACAGAGAACAAATTATTTAACTGCTCTGTTTCCATGATCTGATCCATAGAGTGGGAGTAATGTGGAGTGGTTATGAAGGTTCCACGAGTTAATACATAAAGTGCTTAGAACAGAGTAATTTCTCAATAAGTTTTACTTATTACTTCCAGATATATTGCACATTAAATAAAACCTCTGTTTGCTGTGGAAAGTGCTTTAATCTTCTTTACTGTGTTTGAAAATAAGAGATGCTTGAAGTAAAAAGAGAAATTAAAAAAAGAATTCTACCAACTGCAGAAGAAACAGATTTTAAATCTAACTTAGAATTGAAAGGGAAGACTCCTGATAAGGGAAGACCTACTCTTGCCAGAAGAAAAAATTGCCCATGAAACTTTTATTTTTTTTGCTCATGAAACTTGAACTATTGGTAACAGAGGTCACCTTGGGAAAGCAGGATCCTGCAGGCATTGGTGTAGACACAGTTCTTTTGGAGAACAGCCCAGGGATACAAATCAAAACTATCCAGCTTTCATTTTTTGTAATTTAGTGAGCAATTCCTGGGAACCTAAGTTCTAAGAAATTAGTCAAGAGGGGAATAATCTCTATCGTGTTCATAAAAATGGTCATTGTAATATTATGTATAATAATGAGAAACTAAGAAATGACCTAAATATCTCATGGGAGAATGTCTAATTGATGGAATATTATATCATTAATAAACTCGTACATATAACTTCAGCAGTATAAAAAAATGATGCTTAATATTAAGAGAAAAGGGATCTTAAAAGTATATGTATCATATTACTGTAACTGTGCAATCACATATTTATAAATATTTTATGTAATTATATAATTACAGGCAATAAGGGAATTGGGAGAAAACAACTGGGTTTTGTCTGGAGCAACAGAGAGTAAATTTCTTTAAATTGTTCTATATTGATGCTTAAAGAATAATACAAAATTAAATCGCAAACATATATGAAATACAATGCCTGTACTAGTCAATTTATGTTTTAACACACTGATGGTTTAAATTACTGTTGGATTTCATTAATTCTTGGAGGATTTTTTATTGCCTTTCTGCTGGTACTCTACAAGTAAAAAAATACATTTCACACGTGTGATAGGAAACCTGTGTTATGACTTGGCAGGTTTGAAGTGAGAAAATATGTTGTTAATTGTTCAACAGTTGAAAATTATAAAGAATTGGAGGAAGAGTAGAAACCAATATGAACCACACCTACTATGCAATATGTAAGCTTTTTAAAAATATGACTTTTCACTGGAAATACTACAAGAAAATTATGATTGATTCCGAAGTACAAAAATTTATCCAATACCACTCTAGTCAGGCATAATGCTAGCCTCTAGGAATTCCATAAAACCACAAATGCAGACTGGAAAGAGTATGTGCCCAGTTATAACTAGATCTTGAATTCCCTTGCTGCTGACTTCAACAACAAATTTCAGCATCACGCTCAGAAACGTGACTCCACAAAGCACACCTGAGCTGGGCGGACCCCAGGATTGGACCAGCCAGCTCATGGCAGAAACCAGCAAAATACCAACATGATACCAAGTGACTCCTCTTCCCAGTGTTACGGGGAGTCATAAGGACAAACAGACACCATATTGGGAAGGAAAAAGGGAAAGGGAGAAGCCACCATGATAAGGACTCAAACATAGAACTCATGGGAATATTTACCTCAAAAGAGATCTGAAATCTCAATAGACTGCTTAAACTGGAGGAGGCAGAGAAACCATTATTTGAAAAGAGTTATCTCTCTCCTTGCCACCCAGAGGAGTACAGGGCGGGGGTGAGGGGAGGGCAGTTTATAGGAACATTAGATAGTGATAGAAAGTAGGATTGTTTTCCTTGTTTAAGAAGTATATTCCTACCCTTCTACGATGTAGGCACTCTTAAAGCAGAAATTACATTTTATTATTTTACTTATCTGATGTTAAAAATTAGGACATTTGCCCCTAATAGTTATACAAGAAATGACACTGAATGAATAAATCATAAGAGTTGAAGGGATCAGAGAAGTGTCCTAATTCATCATCCTGATTTCAGGTAGACTCACATGATTCATCACAGAAACTTTTGCCTGGGGACCTGAGGCATTTATACTGGGATTTGCTCTTGGTCTATTGTGGTAAGGAGGCAGGACAGTCACTCTCCACCGGGCCTCTATTTCTTTTCCTTTCTTCCTTTCATTTTGAATTGCACACTTTTTTTTTACTATTAATAAATTTCTGTCCTTCCTCTCTTCGCTCCTCGTATTAGTTTATACGTCCAACTAAGAAAACATTACGCTTGTAGAACCATTTAGGACAAATGTTAGAGCAAAATAGCAAAAGGATTGTTTAATCAAGGAAAAAACTTGTAAGGAGGTTAAATTATTACCACCCTTGATTATTTTGATTTTTCAAAAGAACGTTAATTTTTTTTCACTGATGAGAGATGTCTGCAGATTACTCTGAGTATTTGAATCCTCCCGATGTACTAGCACAATCAATTTTATACAATAATCAAACTATAAACACACCATATGCACCATTTTCCAGCTTCACCAAGTTTGGTTTTGCTTTTTTTTCCCCCTTTTTTCTTTGATCTTATTTATTTGCTGGATTTTTTTTTTTTCCTTTGAAGGGAAGGAAGAGCTTTCCCTAGTTACATCTACTTTAGGGACATTTATTTAGAATGAAATAAAAGTGACTTGTAATTATAGTTTAATGTTTCAAAGTAGAAAACTGTACCAAATTGCTTAACCAAATGTAGATTTGGTTGGGACTCCAGAGTTACTTCTAAGTCAAGGCCTTGGAAAGTCTGAACCATTGCTTATCTTTAATTTATGGTTCTCTCCTAGGGGCATCACTGAACTGATTGTTCACCAGGTTAACATTTTGGCTTAGAAAAGTTGTGTAACACAGAACAGACTACAAGACAAACTCACATTGCATTCTTTTTCTCAGTTATGGCATCTGTTTCTCTCAACCAAAAACTCCCTCAATTACATTTTTCCAATCCTGATTAACAGAGCTGTCTACATGGGGCGCCTGGGTGGCTCAGTCATTAAGGGTCTGCCTTCGGCTTGGGCCATGATCCCAGAGTTCTGGGATGGAGCCCCACATCGGGCTCCCTTGCTTAGCAGGAAGCCTGCTTCTCCCTCTCCCACTCCCCCTGCTTGTGTCCCTCTCTCGCTGCCTCTCTGTCAAATAAATAAATAAAATCTTAAAAAAACAAAAAAACAAAAACCAGCGCTGTCTACAAAAGTGGTCTAAGAAAAAGGCAGGGTGTTGGATGGGCTCTCCTGAGATTTATAAGCTCTCTCATTTCTTCTTTTTCTAATTTTGGCTTCATAAAATACTGTTTGTGGCCTCCCATGAGAAATGATCTGGAACATTTAAGCCTTCTAATCTGCAGAATATGAAAGATCCATATACCTACAAGTTTAGAGTAAAATATTATGATGTAGAACTATGTTTTTCTCGAGTTTTCTTAAACTTCCAGGCCTTTGGCACTTTAAATGGAGAGGCTTACAAAATAAAACTTTCCCCATTGTGCCTGGATTTGTTCCTGGACAAGCAGCCCAGACTTCCAGGGAAAGAGAAGATGACCAAAGTGACTATGGGATAATGAGGGCACTGTGACTTCATTTTAGCATTTACTACAGTACTCCCCCCATAGTGAAGTACATCATACAGGATCTTAGCAAGGAGCAGATTGTACAGTCAAATTGGGTCTTTTGAGGAAAGATTTGCACAGGTACTATTTATGAAGGTGAGGCAAGGTAAGGAAACCACAAGTACCTAGAAGTTAAGAACAGCAGGGTCAGAAGGAGTGATTGATATCATCCTGGGCCTGAAATGCAAAAAGAGGAGGCAGTTACCAGAACTTAGTGACAGAGGGCAGAGACAGAGAGACCCATGTGGAAAGGGCTGTTGGCTAGAGGTTGGTCTAAGGTAGACGGATGCAGCCCACCCACAGGAAACTGATCCTTGAGCTCCATAGCTGTCATCAGAGGATAAGGGAATCTATTGATGCAGGTCAGACTCAGAGAAACAGCAGGGTAGAGCCTGGATCTGAAGGAACAAATAAATGAGATATAAAAGTAGTTGGGATTGATCAGCTTAACTAGGGAGATATGGCTGGGGGCCTATTGAACTTGCAAGCCAGCTGAGGCTGGGATCCCTTCATTAACTGGGAAAACTACTGTTTGCCTTAGGGTATAGGTGGCCCTATACATTGGTAAAGAGCACAGTATCTGACAGAGAAAGTAATGCAATGGTAGCTGTGACAGAGAACATTTTTTGGGGTAAAGGCCGTCAACGCTGCTTTTTATTTTATTTTTATTTTTTTTTAATTTTAAAGTTTTTGTTTCTTTATTTTAGAGGGAGAAAGCATGAACAGGGGGAAGAGCAGAAGGAGTGGGGGAAAGAATCTCAAGCAGACTCTGTGCTAAGCGTGGAGCCCTACGGGGACTCAGTCTCATGACTCTGGGAACATGACCTGAGCTGAAACCAAGAGTCAGAAGATTAACCAACTAAACCACCCTGGCGCCCCAACTCTTTCATAAATAACTAGACACTGGGGCAAAGGGAAGGAGCCCAAAAGGCCCCGTAACCAATTGTAGAGACCAGCTTGAGAGAAAAGAGAACAATGAAGGATGAGCCACTGAGGCAAAAGAATGAAGGGACCAAGACTGCCTATAGTCACCATGGGCTGCAGGGTTTAGGGCAGAGACATTGGAAACTGACCACAACCACATTATTCGCTACTCTGATTGTTTATCTGTACGCCCAGGATCACTAAAAAAGCATGCATAGTAAATGTCCTAGAACGCCACTTTGATTCTTTACAATTAATTACCATTTTATTTCTAGAACCCTGTAGTAAAGGCACTAAAAACTGTTCTTTAAGAAAAAAGAAAAAAAACTGCCAATTTAATTACGATATATTGTCAATTGTAAGATGCATACGATTGTAGAGATGTTAAAAAAAAAAAGGAAGAATGTCTTAGAGCCTATAAAATATTGTACCTGTATTCTATCAGTTCATTTGCCACTAATGTTTGGATGAATGTTAACTTGAATGAGTCATTTAGGATGCCGTGTACTCTAAAAATGCCTAAATAGACATCAACCCAAATGGTACATTAACATATCAGTAAAGTATATAAAATGATGCCAAACAGGCAAAACCTTTTTTAAGATGGGCATGGGATATACTTTTTTATTTAAATATCACACAGCACTTAGTTCTTACCCCTAGACAATATCAAACCTAGGAAAATGGAATTTGAGTGAAGTTAGTATGACTTGTTCCCTACCCCTTTCTTTCAGGTTATTTTTGTGATACTCTTTTCTATTACCATCACCATTGCTTTCATTTTGCGGTCTCTTAGAATTGCTAATAATCTAGGTCAGTGGTTCTCAACCTGACTGTACATCAGAATAACCTAAGAAACTTTTGAAAAAATACGCTCCTAAAATTCAAAAGCTTAAAAATACAGCCTATTGGCCACTTATGGAGGAGAGTTTGGCAATATCTATCAAAATGCCTTTTGACCCAGAGATCCCACTTATAAGAATTTACCCCAAGGGATAAACTGCTATAAGTATAAATATCATCTATCTATCTATCTATCTATCTATGTACCTATCTATCAAAGGTTAGTCACTGTGGCAAATTATTATTTGTCATGGCCAAATATTGGAAACCACCCAAGTCTATCCATAGGAGGCTGGTTGAGCAAACGCTGCTACATCCTACAATAGAGCACTATTTCACAGTAGAGTTGTAGGAAAAAATGAGGAATCACCTCTGAGAATGGATATGGAGTAGAAAAAAGCAAGGTGCTGAGGATATGCTACCGTTTTTAAATATATCTACCTATATAAATGTATAGTTGTTTATTTTGACCAAAAAAATAAGGCGGTGGGGGCGGTGCAGCGCCTGATGGCTCAGTCAGCTGAGCATCTGACTCTTGGTTTCAGCTCAGGTCATGACTTTAGGGTCCTGAGATAGAGCCCCACATCAGGCTCCACACTCAGCATGGAGTCTGCTGGTCCCTCTCCCTCTGCTCCTCCCTCCACTCGTGCTCTCTGTCTCTGAAAAAGATAAATAAAACCTCTCTCTAAAAAAAAAAAAGCTAGATCAAAAGAATATAAATGTTCCGTCTCTGGGGTCAGAAGGAGAAGGAAGGGAGTGGTGCTAAGAATTGGAAGGTATATGAGGCTTCTCTGAGTACAGCTTTTTTACAGTTGTGAAAGTTTTTGAGCCCTGTCAATATTTCATGTTTTCAAAAATAAAATTATATCAGCAAGAATGAAAAAGAGCCTAAATTTAACTCAGACAAAAACAAATGAACTCAATGTTATATTACAATGATAACACAAGTTTTAAAAGGAGTATTCAGATAACTCTTGAACACATTTCTCTGACTGTATACCCTTAGTGAGACATTTTTTTTCAAGGTAGAAAGAAAAATAATAATATTGTGAACATTACTTCATAGAATTGTTGATGATTCTTAAAATTGTTTTTTATGTGAATTGTAAGATAAAGCCAATGGGTAAATATATTGGTGGTGTTCATATTCAGGGTTCTCACTGTGGGAGAAGCAATGTATAAATATAGAATGGGGAACGTAAGGAGAAGCCCTAAGGTGAGGAATTGAAGTGGAGTTGACATTGTGAATTTATGATTTTAAAAATATATACATTCGTAGCTCAGTCCACCAAAGGGGCCCACCCAGAAGCAATTTCACCCAGAAGAAATGAACAGTTTAGTACCTAGATCTTGGTTTTGAAATACCATTCACCACTGAAAGGAACCAGTGTTCCCTGGAGAAAGGGTGGGCCTGGAACATTTCATGTAAGAAAGCACCGTAAGTGCCCAGAGAATAAGCACATGTCAAAAGGACAAAGCAGCAAGCATGAAGGACCAAATAATGGACAACTCGAACATTACAGGGATTAAGAAATTGAAAACGAATTGAATTAAAAAAAAAAATCCACAAGTACATGGAAATACTGAAGGAGAGAGTCTTCACAGAAGATGCCAGCCAATAAATGTAGAAAGAATAATAAAATGAGGAAATCATTATTCTGTCATCTCCAGTGTGGCTCCGACAAGGATCATCGATGCATGCTGAAAGTACTGGGTGAAAGTGGGTTGAGGAGTATAATATTCACATTGTATCAAAATATCATTCCATAGATTATTTATTAATTATAAAGGGAAAGGGATACTTCTAAAATGAAAAAAAAAATGGCAGACATCATCTTAAGCAGGTGACCAAACTTAGCACAAAACTAGCATGCTATTGTCTCCTGAAGTGATGCAATGGGAAATACACAACAGCATCTGTGTAGTATTTTTACTGTAAATGTTTAACCTGACTAATCATAAGAATATAATCAGATTCAGAGACATTTCACAAAACAATTACCCTGAACTCTTCAAAAATGGCCATTTCATGAAAGGCAAAGCCAAGGTAGAAAAATGCTTTGGACTAAAAATGTCTAAAACACAGGACAACTAAATAAATACAAGGTATGTAATCCATGATTGGATTCCAAATTTTTTAAATTAGCCAAAAAGTACATTACAGGGGGGAAAAAAAAAACAGGCAAGAAATCACTGGGAGAATTGGGATAATTTGAATATGGACTGATCGTCACACTCCCTGGAGTATACATCATTTTATTTTAAATCCTTTTTTCAGAACTCAAATGATATGATTTGTATGCAATGGATATCAAAGTTTCAATGACCAAACATTATTAATATTTAAATATACAGATCTTCTAAAGCATTTCATTTAATGCTTTTTAAACTGGTTAGAGTGTTTTATTTCACAATGAAAATATAGTTTCAAGTGTAGAGATTGTTTCACATGTGGTAAAGATAAAAGCTGACGCTTATATGATTTCTCCTTTTCTCTCTCTGCCCAACCAATTTAGAATAAATGTTTTACAGCTAGTCGACCCCATAAAAACTCACCACAGAAAGCAAATTGAAAAATAACCACAACAAGTAAACCAAAGAAGAAAGAGAATTGAAACAATTCATGCATATGGACAAGGGCCTTGGCTTTTTAATCGTTTCTTCTCTGTAATAATTACCACGAGACTTTTTATATGACAGGTGCTTGTGGTAGCTCAAGATTCAGCCAGTTATCTCAAGGTTATAAGATGAACTCAGGAATAGGGCACAACGTGGAGATAAAGTTCCCAGAACATGGAACAGGGCAGACAAGTACTGGGACTGGAGCACAGGAATAGAGCTCCCAGTGACATAGATGCTGCATCCCAAAGTGTCGGTCAGCAGCAGGAATTGGTAAACACCCGGTGCTCGAGGTGCCCCTCTTTTTCCTACACCTTTAACAGACATCAGTTTTCCATTGCCATATTATTTCCCATTGTCTCACTATCTTTTTCAATCCAGTGCTCAAAGTCACCACCACCAATTTGAAAATGCATTTTATACGAAATAAATGAGGACTCCGGTTTAAAAACTCTTCTGGTGTCAGATTAGGCTAGAGTTGCAAGCAGAGGAGAGTCCATATCCCCACAGCTTTGAGAGGAAGCTTGGCAGGCTAGCAACCAAACAAGAATGAACAATGCTCAATAACTTTTAAATTAGAAAGAGAACTAAAGTATGGAAGAGCAACAATACATGTCCTCAAAAGATAATATGCCAAATGCTTGTCTGCATGAGAGTAAGAGAGCTGCCCCATGTCATAAAGGCAAGTTTCTAATTGGAATATCAGAAAGTGCGTCTGAACCAGATGGCTACAAAGGTGTTATTTTATTAGAGTTTTTGTGGGGCTGGTGGTTTCTGCTAACCTGTGGTGTTTGATATACATTCAAGGGAATTCTTGATTGTGGTTTCCCTATCTGACTCCTTTATAAATAACGCCCATGCTTTGTCACTTTTTGAAATTCTACCATTATCAATTTTCTTCCAAAACTAGGTTTTTAGGCACAAAATGGGACATAATATAAAACTGTTTAAAATTATACGTAAAATGACATGTTTTTGAGAGATGTTTGTGCAGCATTTTTTGTTTGTAAAATATTTTTTTATTGCAAACATCCTATCTAATTATACTTCCTAGTTATTCAGGGGCTGGCTCACTCTTAGGTTACATATGTGAGAACAAGACAGAGAGGTAAATTTGATTTGAGTTCGCTAAACTTTGCATGCCTCCTAACCAATGGAAATCAAAATAACTTGCCCAAATTGTACAGTAAAATCAATCATCCAGTCATGATTAAAACCTTCAGCCTCTAAAGTTCTAGCTCACTTCACTGAGCCATTCAGCCATTCATAAGGATTTTATTACTTTGTAATGTACTGGGTTTTTTTCTTGAAAAATTGAAGTCTGCCTTTCAGCTTCCATTGCAAAGCGTATACTTGTCAAAATTATAATTGTTGACTATTTAGAAAATAATGAAACTATTTATTTGCTCTGTATCTTCTTTTATTCCTAATATTGTCACCCCACAGCTTGTAAATATAAACATGCCCAAGATTCTTCAATTTTATGAAATCTTCTGACTCTGTGACCCTACTGATACATTACTTTATTTCTCCTTATTTCAGTCAAACTTACTGACAGAGTAGTCTACATTCACAGCCTGAATTCTGGCACTATCCAATCACTCCTCAATCCACTCAATTTTACTCCCTGCCCAACCAATCAACTGATAAGTTCTGTTCAAGCGTATCAATAGAACTTCATCTTAGATAACTAAAACCTTATACTAATTGCTGTAAAACACAGTGCCTGTAGTATTGTACTGTACTGCGCACTTAAAAACTTATTAACAGAATAAATCTCACGCTAAGTTTTTTTTTTCACACCACAAAAAATAAAATAAAATAAAATAAAATAAAATAAAATAAAAAGGGACACAAGGAAATTTGGAGGCGACAGATATGTCTATTACCTTGTTGGTACCAGTACCAATGGCTTCACAGGCATTTCATATGCCCAAACCCCTAAAACCGTATACATTAAAGTGTGAAAATTTTCATGTATCAATTATACTCAGTAAAGCTGTTTCAGAGACATGTATCAGTAACCTTAATTATTTCCAACTCCAAATGGCACTTTAAGACTTTATTTATCTTTCTGGATCTGGCTGATACATCTGACTTTGTTGAGTTCTCTTTGTTGCCTATTTTTGCCTCTGTCCATTCCTTTTTTTCTCTCTTTCATGAGCTCTTCCTGATTTGTCTCTCTTCTAAATGTTGGAGTTTCTGAGTTCCATTCTTGGTCCACTGCTTTTCTTATGGTAGAGCTTGTCTTTTGATTGTCATCCACTCTCAGAACCTTAACTACTTCCTGTATGCTAGTGATTTCCAAAACTAAATCCGTATCCATGACCTTTCCTCCAGATTTCAGACTCATGTTTACAAATACCCCTTGGACATTTCCAATCTTGTGAGATCCATAGGCTAATATTCAAAGTACATTTTATCCTCAATCCTGCTCCTGTTATATTCTCTATGTCACTTAATGAATCAACATTTACCAAATCTTAAATCTGAGTGCTTTGCTAGCTTTCTCCTTGCCCTTATCCTCCATATTCAATTAATCAAGTTCCTTCACTTATATGCCCTAAATGTTTATTAATCTTCTCTGCATCTACTATCTCAAGTATAGTTTAATTTTCTCAGATAATTTTAACTCTGTTCTAGTTGAGTTTCTTCTAGTCTTGACTTCTTCAAATTCATTCATTGCACCAAAACTATAATAACCTATGTAAAACAAAATCTGACAGTCACTCTCCTTCTTACAGTCCCCAAAGTTTCCCTATGGCTTACAGAATAAAGTCCAAGTTTATAACGGTGGTAAAAAGGAGTTTTACAACCTGGCTTCAATCTGCCATTGCCAAAGATGCCTGATACTCCCTGCTTCACACCTTCTTTAGCAATACCAAAATGTTTATAATTTCCCATCCACACAAAACTTTATCAGGCCTTGTCTGTTGGCTCTGTCTGGAACACTCTTCTGGATTTTCCCCTGTGACAGTCAATAGTACTATTCACCACTATTTCCACATATTCTCCTCTGGGTACATGGTTGGATAGTACTCCCTCCCCCACTGAAGTTAGCCATGATAATGTGACTTGCTTTGGCCAATGAAAAGTGAGTAAAAGCAGTGCGTGTCACATCCAAGCATAAGCTTTTATGGAGCAGATGTATGATTTTCCATCTTTCTTCCTCCTGTCATGGCACCTAACAACATTACAGATGATGGACTATCAGCGTCAGTCCCTGAGTAAGGATTAAAGTCCTGAGATGAACATGAAGCATAAGGGACCAATAAACCTGTGTTGTGTTCAGCCCTTAAGAATTTTGAGATATTTATTACTGCAGCATATTCTAACCTATCCTGACACACATTCCTTATTCTATCTTTTTTTTTAAATCTAATTATTACTTACACTTCAAATTTTACTTGGTTATTATTTCCTTGAATTTCTAGGGTATTTCCTTAAGTGTAAAATGGGGATAATAGAGCTGCTGTAGGCTTAGAAGTGTTAATTCATATAAAATACTTAAAATGGTAATTATCTAGCTATTAGCTTAATAAGATGTGCCTGTTTATGTAGTTTTTATTATTCTGTAACTGTGTCAGTTACCTGATTTCCATCTCTCCATTTTGCATTTCATGTATATACATAACTCTTATATCCTTTATAAAATAGCAAGTTAGCCAATATCTTTCCCTAAATAGCTCTCTTTATTAAAATGCCAACCTTATAATTGCTAGTTTCAGGACTAGTAATGTCCAGAATAAAAAAGGAGGTGGTGTAGAAACAGTAGTCAGACTTCAGCAACATTGAGTAGTCAAGGTTCATGCAGTTAATGTCTCTGAGCTTCAGTTTCTTCAGTTATAATACAGAAATAGTAATATATAAAGTTTTTTTTAATTTCAGGATTGAAGTAAAGCACACATACATAGAGTTTAGCACCATATCTGCTACACAGTAATTTCTCAGTATGTGGTTATCGTTCCTAGTTACTGTTAACGCTTAACGTCTGTCATCACAAATTCTGTGGAAAGGCTGGTCTTGTTCTGCTGCTGTGAATAGATTGTAACTTTGCTTTGCCTCCACTACAATTTGCAAGACTAGGAGCTACCTAGGGGCAGATATCCCCATCGCATTCCATTTACCCAAAATGCCACATATAGTGCTCAGTAAATATGTACTGAATTCTGCTGACGTTTTAATCAAATGTCTTGCTTACTAACCTAGACTCATAAGGTAAGTCATCATGTTGAGGACAGAGTGAAGGCTACATTTGGAGATGGCACAAATCCCAGTCCTCTTGTAGCTGGGAGAGAGCCACCTTTCGTCTATAAAATTTCCCCTCCATCTGAACTGTTGGGAGTTGCCACCTATGATGTTGCTGACCGTTGACAGATACTGAGCACACATTTGTATCAGGAGAACAGTAAGTGTGTCTTCTGGACAATGAGATACTGGAGCACCTTATCTGCAAGCTTCAGCCTGCTGGAGAATTCAAAACGTCTGGAGGTTGAAATCTCTGCTCCCATTTTAAGGTGCAACAATAAACACAGACTGCCTGAAAGTATTTGTTGAGCTCTACATGAAGCCAACCAGTGCAGTGACTGATAAAAGACTATATTATAAGTTGAGGAATTCCAGGGACGCCTGGGTCACCCAGTTGGTTAAGCATCTGACTTGATTTCAGCTCAGGTCATGATCTCAGGGTCATGAGATTCAGCCCCACGCATGGGGCTCTGAGCTGAGTGAGGTCTCTGGTTGTCCCTCTCCCTCCTGCTCTGCCCTCCCCACCTCTCAAATAAATAAATACATAAATAAGACCTTTAAAAAAATAAATTGAGGAATTTTGTCACTTACTATGGAAAACCTCATGGAAATAATTAGCATAGAAATTTGACAATTGGGGAAACTGGCTATAAAAGTATAATATATTTTGTCTGTATTTAATGCTTTTAATTATTTTCAGCATAGAATAGGAGCATGGAAGCTTTAAAACAATCTATAGAAACACAATAACCTAGAACAACCACAACCAGGAGGGGAAAAAAAGACAAAACTCAGAGTAATTGGATGCAGTTCAATAAACCACACAGAAAAATTAATTCATCAGTAGGCTCTGACAAACTAGTATTGAACAAAGAGAATTTGTGATTCTTTTTACATGCTCCGTGGTTCAGATAAAGAAATCCTTGCGACTAAAGTCACATAAATATTCTGACAGTCAACTGGGAAACAGATCATTTGTCCTTTTTGACGTGATGCATGACTTGTTCAGTTTGCTCTTTAAATACTGTAATCATTGCAGGTATCTCAAAGATACCTGCAGGAAAGAAAAACAAAGACCAGCCTTCATCTCCATAGTGAAGATATGCCATTTGGCAAGACACCAGCCCGCCAGATCATACCAGCACTCTTGACCTTTGACCACCAATGACAATGCTGCAGACAATAAGGAGCTGAGCATTGAGTCCTGAGAAATCTATGTGACCTTCATGTTCTGCTTCCTTGTGCAAATGTATTCATGTTTCTTACCTACCTGATCACACATAGGTTCCAATTATAGTAGCTAGTATGAAGACTTTGGATTTTATGAAAATGTTTGCATTAGCTAAAATAAATACATGCATACATTAATTTTTTAAGGTACATTTTTCTTTGTCTAGTTTGCATTTTGTTTATTTTGTCAGGCACAAGAAAAATTATTTTTGGCCAAAAAAAGAAGTATTCAAAAAGAAAACATGGAATAAAAAGACACAGTTGCTAGAACATTTTATTCAGATCTCTTCCCGAAACTTTATCTGGAAAGTCATTTTAGAAAACATAACACATAATCTGCTAAAAATTTTAAAAGTGACTGGGAATTTTTATTATCAATTCTGATGTTCTGACCAAAACTTTCTCCTCTACCTCTGAGGGCCAAATTCTGCAGTGACAAATGCTCTTCTTCCCACAGCCTCTCTGTTTTTCATTGTGGATAAAGTTATTCCAAGATTTTAGGAATTGGATGACTTTTTGATTCCTAATGATTTTGTGAGAAATGATATCCTATGAAGAGAGCAGTGAACTGAGATCTAATCTGTCCAGTATTTTTTTTCCTATCTCAAACAATTAGATTTCGTTGGCACCATAGAAATGCTTGATTCTTACCTATATTGCGTAGTGTGGCAGAATGGAAGAGAAAAAAATGTTGGGCTTTAAAATTAAATTGGAGTTGAGTTCTAAGTCATTCTCTTACTAGTTGCATGAAAGCTGTATAACTACTCAGAAATCTAGTTTCCTTCCCTCCCCTTTTCCTTCCCTTCCCTTCTTCTTTCCTTTCCTTCCTCTTTCCTTTCCTTTGTCCTTCTTTCTTTCTCTTTTTTCTCTTTTTTTCTTCCCTGCCTCTCTCTCTCCCGCTACCTCCCTCTCTTGCTCCCTTCCTTCCTCCCTCTCTTCCTTTCTTCTTTCTTTCATCTCTTACCTTTTCTCCCTATATATCTACCATCTATCTAAGTTATCTAGAACTGTCTACATTAAAAGATTATTGGGAAGAATAAGCATGTGAGAGCACATCGAACAGTGTCTGGAATGGCATTAGTTTATGTTCATTTCACCATTTTGCCATCTGAGCAGTCCCAATTTGTTGATGAACAGAACATCTAAGTAAGCTTTTCACACTTCGGCATGCATCAGAGTCACCTGGAAGTCTTGTTAAACAGATTTCTGAGCTTCACCTCCAGAAAAGTAGGCCTTGGGTTAGGCCTGAGAATTTGTATTTCTAACAAATACCCAGGTGATGTTGGTGCTGCTGGTCCATTGACACAACTTAAGTGTCATTGATCATTCTAACAGATGGCAAACAAGTTTTATCTCTTGGGCCAACTCCAATTGATTGGTATGCTCTGTTGAGTTCTAAGGCCATGATAGGTCAGAAGATTGTGTTTTTGAAGTGCTGAATATTTAATATCTCTACCCATCCTGCAATAACTTTTCTCCTCTTCCACTTGTCCATTTTTCAGTCAAAATGCTAAGTCAAACCTTAAGTTCCAGCAACCACATACCATATGACCAATCCTCATATATAATCAACATGATTCAGAATTGCTTCATCCACTTCCTGGTACCAGACCACCTTTCAAACCCAAATATACCCATGGATATTCAGGGATAAATGCCCATACATGTCCATCAGCCGCAGAGAACTCATCAAGTCCAGAAAAATGAGTAGTAACAACAAAATAAAAAGAAGCAATAACATATCTATGGGCCAGACCCTAAAAGAAATACTTTAATAAACATTATTTAATTATCCCAACAATTCTATGAAATAAATATATGTATCCCAGTTTAGAAATAAATGATGGTTAGAAGAGTTTTCCTAAATAATTTTCCCAGGGTCATCCAGAAGGTATGTTAAATATTTCTAATCCCAAAGTCTGTGTTTTTAATCTCTATAGATGTAGGAGGTAAGAGCACTGAAGCACTTTCTCTGGTTATTAAGAAAAAACCTGTTGTCTTTTTGGGGTTAGGATTTGTTTTGGTTGTTTTTTTTTTATAAAATGGATGAGATCCATCATTTTCATGTGTCATATTTAAGTGAAGTATTGGATACCATATAAATGGAGGTCTGTGCAATTGTAGAGTCACCTCACCTAAATATAAGCCACGTAATGTGTTCTAGCTTAGTATTCTTCAGTAGTATTCTCTGTTATCAACTGTTCTTACTATAGAAGTACCTCATGTAAAAAACAACACAGTTCTTTTTTGAAAGGGGGAGGGAGGGGCAGAGGGAGAGAAAGAGAGAGAATCTTAAGCAGGCTCCACGCCCAGCATGGCACCCAGTGTGGGGCTCAGTCTCACAACCCTGAGATCATGACCTGAGCCAAAATCAGAGTCAGACAGCTTAACCGACTACACCATCCAAGTGCCCCAAAGACCAACACATCTTAACTCAGAGCTGATGATTCTTGTTCATCCCCAGGCTCTAAATTTAATGCATATTCAATGCTTTGCTAACCTTTAATATTAAAATGCCCTTACTTTTTACGTATAAGGCACCAGGGTCATTTTTGATTAAATATTTCTTCCTTCTGCATGTTCATTATCAAATTAATTTATGTATTTCCATGCCTCATTCATGCCTTATTTTTAAGAAAATGCATATTTTAAAGTGTGTTGGTTCATGGTGAAATACATGTGTGCTAGGAATAATTTAATATGACTGCTTAATAAAGGACTGCCATAAAAATCATCTCCTCAGAGCTCTAGAGAATTTAGTTAGTGGTAAAAACAGGAGTTGCCCCCCGCCCCGGGTGTTGTTATATTTATGAAAATGGATAATCAAAGCCATTTTTAAATGTCATTCATTCTATTCCTTTTATGTTTGGGAAACTTCTCTGAAATAACATGCTTGTTTGTGTTGATAGAAATTAATTTGGCACTTGCAAATGTTGCTTCAAGGATAGTACTATCAGTTGTTTTTAAGCTTTCTTATTCCCTTGGACAACTCATGCTGCCATGAGCACCATGGAGGGAAAGAGCCTGGTATTTGTTTTGCTCTGCACCTTACAGAGCTGTCTTTGAGACCGAAGAGATTCCTGTGTGAGAAGGAGGTCTATGGACTACAGGGTGAACAGGCAGCTTATGCCAAACAGGCAGGGGATTATGATTGTGGAGACCAACTTCTAAGTCACCAAAAATATCATCAGCTGACTTACAGAAATAAGAACCACAGGATTATAGAGCTTTAACGCCTGGTGGTACATTACAGAAAACTTAGTCTGACATTTTTATTTCACAACTGATTATACTGAAGGAAAGAGAGAATCCTATGGCCACAAAGCCAATTGAAAAAAAAAAGTTTAGGGGCGCCTGGGTGGCACAGCGGTTAAGCATCTGCCTTCGGCTCAGGGCGTGATCCCAGCGTTATGGGATCGAGCCCCACATCAGGCTCCTCCACTATGAGCCTGCTTCTTCCTCTCCCACTCCCCCTGCTTGTGTTCCCTCTCTCGCTGGCTATTTCTCTGTCAAATAAATACATAAAATCTTAAAAAAAAAAAAAAAGAAAAAAAAAGTTTATTAAAATAATCAAAATAATGCTATCAGAAATCCTTAGAGTCCTGGACCAAGCCAGAATTTTCCAGAATAAAAATCAAGTGACACATTCATCAATAAGCAGCTACATATAGGTGGGGAAGAGCTTCAAGATACTGGGGAGAAGAAAACCAAAGTCAAGAGTCCTTTGCAAAAAAGTGGAAATTACATTTATCATCATACTCCATTTACTTATGTCTACAAACATCTTAAGAATGAATTAAAGAAACAGTTGCTGAAAAAGTGAAAAAGTCCTTTCCACTGGGACATCTTTTGTTCTGTTTCAGAGCGCTTTGACCAATTTATATCTGGTTTCCATGGTGACTTCTAGGGAGTCAGATTCAGCAAGGGACCTATGAATAGAATGCTTTGGTCACTAGAAGAGAAGCATTAAGATGGGATCTTGTATGAAAAGACTGGGAGTATACAAAGGAGAAATTTTGCCCACTTTATACTCTGGCCCATGATGTGATATCCAGCACTAACTGTGGTACCATCATGGCTTAACCACAAGACTTATGAGGTTGAGACCATGATTCTAAAATAGACTTTATCTAAGAAAATATACTATAGAATTTGGGCCTACAAATTAGGAAAAATATAGTAATACAGTCTAAAGCTACAAGTTAACACACACACACTAATGGATAATGCCCCCAGAATTAACTCAAAATTTTACAGAAGGAAACTTAAATTATCATATTTATCAGTAAGGTGAGTAACTGTTGCGTTCTCTGCCAATAGGTGGATAGGTACTTAAGCAGTACGGGTACCTGTTTACTTACAAGGCTGGCGTTGATTCCCTTGTTGCTATGGGAGATAGTTAAACTTGACTTCACACTATAACCAAAAGACTTCATATCTCTACTTTGGGAGGAGCGGATGGCTTCTATTACTGAGAGCCAGGGTGTTGTCTATGTGATCAGGCCCTGCCCATGTGTTTGAATCATTTCTAATAATGTTGGTGTTACTTTAAGTAACCAGGAATTGTTTTCTTTTTCGGTTATCATACACATTTACACTGGCATTCATGACAGTATTCAAGAGGAGGAAATGACAATATAAAATTAGCAACTAGGTGATTTGGTATGTATCCTAAGTAGACTACTCAATATTTCCTGAATATCTATGCTCTTTTACACATATGTTAATTGCACACTCCATCTTCGCTGCTTAGAATACCCTTTCTTTCCCAACGGTGCATTCCTAGCTACCCCTGAAGACTCAATTTTCTTTATCTTTCCTTTAGTATTAGAGAATACTGTGTGGTTAGCATTACAGGTTGCTTTTCTCATCTAACAATATATTTGGGTTATCCACACTGCATCATTCCATATCAATATATATAGATGTATTTTCAATCCACTACAAGTTTCCATGGGGTCACATAACATAATCTGTTTAACCAAGCTCTTACTGAAGGATATTAGTTGTGTCTTTGGTGTGCAATTACACAAAAGGCTGCAAAGATCATGAGATTGTGTATAAGTGTCTTTGAACACGTGAAGTATAAATAGAAATTACTGGGTTAAAGAGCACATTTATTTTAAATTAAGACTGCATCTTTTAATTTTTAATTAAAAGATTGCATTATATTTATCCCTGTTAAACTTCGTTTCGCAATGCCATGATTCACTGCATTCAACCCCCTTCCCCAGCCTTGTGCTTATGTCCTTCCATAAAGTACAGCATTGACTTCTTCATTCAAGTTTCTGGTCACAGTGTGCAGTGGCCAGGGCCTGTCCACTTTTTATCCTGTGGCCCTGCCCATTCTGACAGAATATCCCATGGGGCCTCTTAGTCCTGGGCTTGTTATAGAGGCTCAGTTTCCTACCTCTGAGCTCTGAAACATGCTTAGAAGAACTCTCCTGCGTAGGAGTTATAAATGGGGATGTTCTACTGTATTTAAATAATTATTGTTCACCCCCACCTCTCACCACTCATCCTGCCTTCTCATGGTTGTTTTTGTCAGCTGTATAATCAATCCTGGTGAGTCATATCTTAACTACTGAGGGAAAGGAGATGAAGGAAAAGCTGAGAGAAACAGGTTCCCGATTTAGTGTGTAAAATCCACTGACTAAATGAACAGAAGTTCTGGGTTTGTTTCCCACCAACTGATATACTTGAATGTTAGGGAATCATCTGACTTATCAGATACATTCACAGAAAGTTTCTTTTTTTTTCCTTTCCTTTAAAGTGGTAAATTTATATTTTGAAAAATAAAACTGACCACCAGTTGACTGAATTTAACTCAATCCCCTTTTCCCTTCTTTTCTTTTCTTATTGTGGTCATCTTATTTTCATCTGAAATGGTTAAAATTTATTATAATTCCTTAGCACATCCTTCCAGGTCTTTTCCCCAAATCTTTTTAATCAGAATGCCCTGGCTAGACATACCCACAGAGCTATGTCCCAGGGCATGAGATAGATATCCAAACCCCTCTTCAGAGAACAAAGGGTGGGGTAGGCAGGAAGGGATAGACTTCTTTCAAATCACAGCATGTCTAGACTTATGCCCAAATACATTGGTTCATGATAAAGTAGTAAGTAGGACTTTTGTGGAAAAATATATGGTAGAGAAAACAACACAGAAGCTTACATCCTTTGAAAATTGGACATAGCATAGGGTTCAGGAATTGTCTAGCCACAGGTTGTTTACATGTGGTCTGAGCACTTTCTTAATGCGATCCTGTACTTAAGTGTATATAGGTTTAGCCAGAAAAGAGAAAGATGAACATCAAAGTTGTTGCAATGCCAGAGAAAATTACAGGGTGTTTCCATGTTTGAAAGATCACTAGTTTTCACTATTGGTTTGGGGCAATGAATTATCCATAAATAAAAACCTTAGGGACCTCTGACCAAAAACATATACTGTGTTTACAAAAAGTACAAGTTCAATGAGTAGGAGTTCCTATCACAAAAGATCAAGCGTATTCAATTAGGAAAAAAGAATTAGAGGAACTGAAGGCACTGAAGTAGCTTTGGAAACATTCTGCCAACACATTCTAGACGGTTGGGTTTTTTTCCCTAATATTGATTCATTAATGTTACAAAAAAAAGTAAAAGCTTTTAATAGCTACTTTTATTTAGAAAGGTTTGTAAACAATAGTGACTTTCACTTACTGCTTGCTTCCTCTGTGCATGGCACTATACTAAGTGTACATGCATCCCACATGAGCTTCACAATAGTCCTGTTCATTGGTCAGCACACGTTGTGTAGCTATGACAAATAAACCCCGATATCTCAGCACAGTTAACAACACACAAGTTTATTCTTATCCAGTGTAGGTTGGGTAGATTTCCAGGGTGGTCATCCTCTGCTTCCAGATCACTTCAACAGGGGACAGGTAACGATTGCACCACAGCAAGAAAATTATTTGGACTAGGACTGACATACATCACTTTTTTTTTCACAGCCCATAATGAGGTCATGTGTTTAGGCATAACTGCAAAGGAGCTTGGATATGTGAGGAAGTATATGAATGTTTAGCGAGCAATAAATGTCTTTTTTCATATTCTGTAGACATTATCTCCATCTCATAGATGAAGAAAGTGAAGCATATCTATACATTCTAAACTAAGGGAAGTAAATCTGGAATTCAAACCCTAAACTCCAGCCAGCTGCTCAAATCTGGGAGCAATGTTTGTTTTGCAAATGGTGATACAATGCCTTATTCATCTTTGTAAAAATTTTGTATAGTGACAAATCAGCAAATGAATTGAATGTAGAAATAATATGGCTTTTCCATGAATTAAGTCATGTAATTCTTTCTTTTTTTTTTTTTTGAAGATTTTATTTATTTATTTGACAGAGAGAGAGATAGCCAGAGAGAGAGGAAACACAAGCAGGGGGAGTGGGAGAGGAGAGCAGAACAGGGAGCCTGATGCAGGGCTCGATCCCAGGACCCTGGGATCAGGCCCTGAGCCAAAGGCAGACACTTAATGACTGAGCCACCCAGGCGCCCCCATGTAATTATCCCTTAACTCCTTAATTAGATTATAATTACAATCCCAAAACACAGACTTCCAGGGAATTCTCATTAAATACGTGTTAGTTGAATGAAATAATTTTTAGCTTCCCATTAATACTTTCAATTTTGGCTTAGATATTTGCATTTTTACCTTCTGATAACAGAAGAATAAATAAAGGCAAAGGCCTTTATAGAAAAAAAAAGAAATTTATTTACTTTCATTTTTCTAGGCTTGTTTGATTTTTAATTCAGGTAAAGAAAATAGCGTTTAAAAATTATTAAAGGCTGACATATACTATCAATTAGCAAAGGAAACATTGCTACCAGTCAGTCATCATGATTTCATATGATTTGGCTATTGTGTTCTTTTTAGCACGTTATTATTTTCAGTTTCTGGGATAGTTATGATTTTACATGAGTTTTTACCTGATTTCTTCCTCTGCCTTTGTGTGTGTGTGTGTGTGTGTGTGTGTGTGTGTGTTTAATTTTCTATTTGTTTTCATATTCTTCTATCCTCTTATTTTGTTTTTGTACATTCCTTTAATTCTCCTCTGCTATATTATTTTTTATGTTTTAAAATAATCTTCAGTCTAGTGCTTATACACTTCTTCATTGTTTTTTCCCTAATTGTTCCTCTCCGTTGTCCAGATGTTTTCACTTTACAGCTTCAGCAGGACTTCTTTGTACCCCCAAATAACACTGTTCTTAGCACCAACACATACTTATTACTTACGGAGTTAAAGGTGACATCAACTTTTTCTAATGTCTTTCCCAATGAATGTTCATTGGGACAATTATGTCTCTTTGTATAAATTCATCTATTAGATACTTAAGCACTTTGAATAAAATGACCAGGTAATCAAATCTGCTTGAGCATAATTTCTTTTGTTGATATTGCTGTTTTTTATATTCAAACATGAATAAAGTTAAAAACATCAATTATATCATGATTAATTTCTCTTTAACCAGTGAGTTACTTTCTTAAAATTTTCAAGCTAATTAATTGGAACCTCAGCACTGGCATTATAAGGGTTGCCATAAAAATAAGTCTTCAAATTTTTTTTAACAAATATTGGGTGCCAAACATCATGTTGTGTACAAAAGTCACATCAGAGAAAAACATAGGCGAAGTGCAGGCCTTCATAGAGCTTGCATTCTGGTCAAGGAGAAAGAAAATAAAAATAAAGCAAACAGAGCTATAAAAAATTGTTAATGACAAAGTTATGTGATATAAAACAAAACAAAACAACAACAAAAAACTTAAGGTATCTGTACTCTCAATAGTGGAGTCAGGAAAGACTTCCCCTGAGGTGGTCACATTTAAGCTCTTGTCTATTAAACAAGAAGGTTCTTAAAGTGGGAATAGCATGGGTCTTAAGGAGAGAGAGAACTTTGTATTAAGAGAAGTTTAAATTTGATTGTGGAAATGGGAAGCACTTGAGTTTTAAAGAGGGAAGCAGCATGATTCTCATTGTATTTGCATCAACATGTATTTATTAAGCACCTACTATGTGCCAGGCATTGTTCTGGCATTACGGATACAGCAGTCAATAAAATAGACACAAATGTCATCTGATGGTGTGGAGATTTTGTTCTAGGGTTTTAAAAATATCCTAATGATTGCTAGGTGGAGAAGGGAGTGGGGCAGACAAGATTATGAGAAGACTAAAAAGAAATCCATCACAAGAATCCAGGGGAGAGATGATGAATGCAGCAGTCCAGTTGAAAGCTTCACCTATTCTAGGATGATTTTACAAATAAGATGCTTTGAATACATACTCCCTGTCTTTTACAATCAAGCCAGGGCAAAATTGAAAACTACAAAGGCATAAAGTAATATACAACATTAAATCAAAATATATTGTAATATATTATATACACATATAAATTCCAGATAGATTGAAGATCTTAACATAGATAAATAAAACCATAAAATGTAGAGAAATAGTTTCCCAATCCTGCTTTGGGAAAGCCTTCATAAGCATAATGTGAAACACAGAAACAATAAAAGAAAAAGGTTTAACTACATAAAACAAAAACAAAAGTGGTGGGGGGAGCTGGCAACATGCATACAAAGGTTAAAAGATAACACAGAAAGACCTCCAAAAAAATCAATACAAAGCATTTTTTAGAAACACATTTTAATTTTTGTCAATATTAGCAGGATATATTCCATCTAACTTGAATGCCTGCTACTGTTCTCATTCAACAAAGTTCAATAAATGTTTATTTACTCCTAACACATGCCAAGTGCTAGGGAGTTCACTATAAACAAAACAGAATTATACCACTCTTGTCATGTAGCTTACAGTTCAGATTGGATACTTGTATGACAGAAGCATTTAATAATAATTAGACACTACAGGATCATTTCTCTACATCACCAACAATAATAAATAATCTCAATGTCTGTCTCTCCTCATAGTTCTATAATTAGTTCCATTGTTCTTTGGAAATACAATTCTCACACTATAGAGTTCCAAATGGGATTATGGGTATTTTTGAAGGAATATTTCCTGTTTCCTAATTAATCATACTTTTAACAAATTTATTGAGCTCACTTTGTGCACCTAGGCTGTAATATATGCTAGGGCTATAAAGGTGAGTAGATATGGTTCTTGCTTTCAAGGAACTTACAGCTAGAGGGAAAGCGGACTAATAAATCAACAAGTATGGAATGGTAGGGTACATGCTGTGATAGAGGAACATATGGTACTAGATGGAAACATAGGAGGGACATCCAAATCAGTACTGGGGGGAGGAGAAAGCCTGTGGAGTCTCCTGGATTGTTGGTGGTAAAATTTAATCAAAATTCTGAAGGACACGTAGGGTTCAGCCAAGTGAAAAAAGGTAGGGGACATTCTCAGCAGAGGGACTAGAATGGACAAGGGCACACAATAGTGACTCAATGACATATCTGGGAAATTGCTAAAGAGTAAAGTGTGCATGACAATGAGAACAGTAAATGAGGTTAAAAGGCAGATAGGGAAGCTGTGCTAAGGATTTTAAGGAGTATTCTGAAAGCTGTTGGGAAGCAATGAAGAGCTTTAAGGAGGAGTATGACAAGATCCATTTAAATTTAACAATTACCCTGGAAGTGTTATGGAACACTCATTAAGTGGCAATTGCATAAATCCATCACAAAAGTGATGGAAACTGAATGAAAGTAAGACTGGATCAGCTATGATGAATATGAGAAAATTTTAAAACATAGTTGCTAACCTATTAGATGGGGGAATGGAAGAGTAGGTGAAAAAGAAAGTCCAAAATGACCCCAATTTCTCTAGTCTTGATGCTGCAGTGAATAATTGTTCCATTCATGAAGATGAGGCTTTAAAGAAGAAGAGGTTTGTAACTAAAGATAAATTCCATTTGCTCACATTGGATTTAAGGTGACTTCACTATCTAACTGAATATATCAAAGAGGTTATCAAATATATGGGTCTGGGGCTCAGGAAAGATGACTGGACTGAGTATTCAGACTTGTTACTATACAAATGATAACGGAAGTCATGGGTTAATATAAAACCACCCAGGCAGAATATGTTGAGTGAGAAGAGTGGATATATTAAAAAGGAGTCCTGAGAACCCAACTTGGAGTGAATAAAGGAAAAGAGACTGGTAAGGAGTAGCCAGAAGAGCGTGAAATGAATCAGAAACTTATAATGACACAAAAGCCAATGGAAGAACTGTAGGATGTATCACTGATACGAGGTAAATGAAAACATAAATTTGTCTCCATGATTTTTTTTGAATGATGTCATTTAGTTTCATGGATTAAAGTATTTTTTGTATGTAGATGATTCCCAAATGTTTATCTGTATATAGATAACTCTTTCTAAACCTTTTATGTATTCCATTTACCTTCCAAAATTCTCTATCAGTCCCAAAGCATCTACAAAGCAATATGTCTTAGTAATAAGACTGTGAACTCAATAGCTGGGCTGCACTTTAGATGGACCGAGGGGGTATTATGCTAAGTGAAACAAGTCAGACTGAGAAAGACAAATACTACATGATTTCACTCATATGGGGAGTCTAAAAAACAAGACAAGTGAGTAAACAAACAAAAAGAAAATCAGATCTATAAATGCAGAGAACTGATGATTGCTAGAAGGAAGAAGGGGGAGGGGAGGAAGAAAATCAGATCTATAAATGCAGAGAACTGATGATTGCTAGAAGGAAGAAGGGGGAGGGGAAGGAAGAAGGGGGATGGGTGAAGAGGAGTGGGGAGGTAGAGGGTTCCAGTTATGGAAAGAGTAAGCTGTGGAAATAAAAGGCACAGCGTAGGGAATATAGTCAATGATACTGTAATAGTGCTGTAAGATGACAGATGGTAGCTACACTTGTGGTGAACATAGCATAACTTGTAGAGAAGTTAAATCGCTATCTTGCACACCTGAAACTAATATAACATTGTGTGTCAACTGTAGTAAAAAAAAAAAAAAAGAGCTGGACTGCCTTTGTTTGATCCTTATTCCTTCACTTAATAATATATAGAGCTTAGCTCAATTATTTAGCCTTTGTATGCCTTGGTTCCTCATCTGTATAATAGGGATAATAATAATGCCTAATCACAGGATTATAACATGGATTAGTTAGTACATGCAAAGTAGTTAAAATTTAAGTATTTTGTGTGGCACAGAGTGAACACACAATAATTATGTACAAAACTAAATATATTAACCTTTCTCTGGAACTTCCTATATCTGTATTTACTCTCTATATTAATGACCTCGTCATGTTCCAATCACTCAGGTTGCAGTTTTGGTGTTATTCAGTGGAATGTGAACTCTATGAGGATTGGAACAGTGCCTGCCTTTTCTACTGTTCTGTTGGCATCATCTAGACTGTGCATCACACTGAGTGTTCAATGAATATCTGTTGAATGAATATCTAGTGTTGATTGACTTTTAATTTTTCCTTCTCTCCCTTACTCTTAACACCTCAGCTGTTAAAATCTATTGATTCCGCTTCTATGATATCATTCACTTTTGTATCTCCTTTGTCCACTGTCTCTAATTCAAGTTCTTGTTACCTTTAGGCTGATTACTATCAAGCCTTCTAACTGGCCTCTCTGTGTCTCTCCCTTTCCACTCAGGTTCCCTTTCCTCCTTTTCACCTTTTCCTCTCACACACACACATCTACATGGAGCACATTGACACTAGATTAATCTTCTTAAAATAGTTCTGATTCAAAGACAGATTTGTTACCCTAGAATTCAAGACCTTTTCTGATATCACTTTAATCTGCTTTTCAATCCCAGGTCCTGAATTGGATCAGAGAACTAAAATGGAAATATATATATATTAAAAAATTTTCATTGCAATGTATGTTAAATTGCAAAATATAGTAAATAAATTAAGTATTATCTTATGGGAGAGATTCTTTAGATTGGTACAACTAGGAAATGAACTATAGTTATAATGAACTATAGTTCTGGATTGAGCCTTCAAAGAAAGGTAGAACTCAGGTAAGCAGAACAGTAAGAGAAGAGTGTTCTAAGACAATAGAAAGAATATGCAAATACAGGAATGCCTACGGAATGTACATGGGCCAGTAGTAGATTTGAGATATTTAAAGAAGTTAAGTAGAAAGCATGGGGTTTGAACTGTGATGATGGAGTTCAAATAGGAGGTAATTGAAGAATCAATAACATACCAGAGAAAGAATTCATTGATCTGAGTGGTATATCTAATGTCAGTAAAAAGGAGAAAGAGAAATCTAAAATGATTTTGAGTTATTAGGAGTGTTGATAAATATGGGACCATGTTGAGAGATAGCTGTTTAGCACCAAAAGAAAATAAGCACACATTCAGAACTGTTAAATTCCAGGAGAAGAGGACCCCAGTGGAGATATCCAATGAAGAGCTTGAGCTCAAGTGAATATTATGGGCTAGACCAGGAATTTAAAAACATCTAAACACAAATGGTCGTTGTAACAATGAAAATAGGTAAGATTCCTGAGAAAATAGTTAAGAAGAAATTTGCAACAAAAGCTGTGCCCATACTGAAAACTTAAAAAACAAAAGGAATCTATTGTGGAAGATGGATCCATAACAGCAGAGAGAGCGGCTTCATCTATATCAATGCAGAAAAAAGAGCTTTTAAAGGAATCATTAATAGCGTCAGAATTACTGAGTAGAAGTGGAAGAGAATAAGCATTGGATAGGTCATGGATTAAGAGCTTAAAGGTAGTCTTAGAGGGAACAGTGTATACAGAAACTAAATCACATTCACTTATTCTATAAATAACTGTTGAGCACCGATTAAGATCCAGAGACTGAATTGAATACTGGAATTACAACAGAGAATAGAATAGGTAGGTTCCTACCCTCAGAATTTATACTTTAGATGGTAAAATGGACAAATAACAAGCTAGCTAGGATACAATGTGATAGGTGAGGGTAAAAGTAAGGGGAAGTATGGACCTCCCCCATACTTATGAGAGCCCATAGAAAGGCCCAGGGAAGTGTTAGTGGTATGTTGTTGCTGCTGTTGTTTGGAGAAAATGATGCCCAAGCCAGTCAATGGAGGATAATTTAGAACGGTTTGAATATTGTGTTAGAATAGAGAAAAGAGTAGAGAGAGAGAGAGAGAGAGAGACAAAGAAGAGAGAAAAAAGTAATCCAGAAAGAGGAAAATATGTTCACAGATGCTGAGGCATGTAAAGACATGATAATAACATAGAGTGGAGAGATATGACATTATTAGAGGTCAGATTGTGTAGGACTTTGTGAACTGAGTCAAGGAGCTTCAACTGTTTTATCATAAGACTAATGAGCCATTAAGAGAGGAGATTGCCGTAATTGGACTTGGGGTTTCAGAAACGTTCTTCTAGGTGCATGAGGCGTGGCAAAAGGTTTGCAGAAGAGTAAGACTAGACAGGGGGTGAGAAGTGGTGGGAGGAGAAGCCACCAACTGAGAGCAAATACCGGATTGGACTGAGAATAGATGTGTGTCCTAAAGACCAAAAGTTTCAACTAGCATTGGTGGAGAGACCATTATGTTTTCAACAAAGACAAATACAGATTTTGTTCTGCTCAGTAAGGGCCCAACTACATAACCAGAATGCACAATGGCCTATCACATTCTATAAACTTTATGCAGCAGTGCTAAGTGACCTAGGAGGATTAAGACTTTAAATATGTTCTGGGGCTAGGGACTAGTACAATATTCAGAGTAGAAGGCTATGAATCTCACAGATAAATAATTACCTTGGAACGGCTCATCTTTGGCTAACATCATCCAAAGATGGATTATCTAATAGCTTTTACCTTGAATAAAGTTCAAAAGCTGATTTTGGGGAGAGAAGAGTGGCAGAGTAGAGCTAGAACTCCACAATTCTAGGATGGAAATGGAGGTGGACAAGTAGGACAGACCAGTGACCATCAGAGGTTGGTCACGTAAATGCATTAGAAGAGTCTATAATACAAATTGAGGTACATAGAAAGACCATATAAATGCAAAACATGCTGACGACGACAGGGCGTTTTGTCTGTTTCGTTCATTAATCTATCCTCCGAGTAGTAACGGTACACAATAGGTTTTAATATGTATTAGATGAATGAATGATTGAATTTATTAATAACACTTGATAGAACATAAGGAGCAGAATTACTGGGGAAAAAAAAGATCCAGAAGAAGGAAATAATTTTTTTTTTAGTTTTAATTTTGAAATTAGTGTTATGGAGTTTGTTGAGAAATAAAGATCTAGTACAGAGAATGAATCCAACAGGAAAAAGACTTTTTGAAACAATAATGCACAGAATGTGAAAACATCCCAATAGCCCTCCGTTTATTGACACATCTTCCCCAGTCTGATTATTTAATATATTTCAGCTGAAAGGTACAGACAAACCAGAACTTCTTCCTCTGCAGCATCATTGTGTCAGAGACTTTGGCTGTAGTGTTTAGCTGTATTTTAGCATAGAAGGCCTGTTAGGAGACATTGGACCACATAGAGAACAAAGGCTTAACTGTCTTAATACTATTCAAATATTAGGAATTATAAACATTGATAGGAATCTACATTTCTTTAATCCATTACATTTGCAAATTCTCCTCATTTCTGTTACCTTACTTGTCAGTTGGAACAACTCTACACATAGACAAGACAGAGATACTTTATAGATGAGCAAAGAATGCTCAGGGAGCTTACACGATTTACTCTGGACCACCAGATAAGAGGCGAAGCAGGGACTAGAATTTAGTGTGCCCAACCCAAACCAGCATTCTTTCCAGTACCCCACACAGACAAATCTCAAACCACAGTTGAGTCATATTTGAGAATATGGCTATGGCCCGTGGTGCACAAGCTCTCAGTCTGGTGGTTTAAGCACCACTTGGCTTCAGTGCAAAGCGTCAGCCTAGTGGCCCAGTGTTGTATCTCAGAGTACACTGTGGAAATCTGGGTATGAATCCTAAGGCAAACACTGTCCTTTCCAGAACAGTAGGCACTGGCATCCCTTAGTGTGCATTTTATTCAGGGAAAGTAATTGTTCTGAGGTCAAGACAGAGTATCTGAGCCATAGACTTCTACCAGCTTTCCTTCATAGCACTGGTTCTGGGTAATGTTATTGGGAGACATCAGGCAATTCCCCTTTAGACGAGCAATATAAAAAATGGCAGGTAGCCACTCCAAAATTACTTTATGAGAGACTTAAAAAATACTGTGATATACAAATAAACCTATTCTTCTATCCTTTTGTTGCATACCCTAGAAAAGCACATATCTTGAAGGAAAGCACATTCTATCCTCTACCGGATTTGGTTGTTCATTCTTTGCCAGCTATGAGACTTTGATCGAAGCACTTACTTTCTTGAGCCTCAATTTCCTTGTAAGCTAAAAAAAAAAAAATCTCTTCCAATTCTGTGATATCATTTGGGTATTTTAAGTATTGAGATTTGATTGAGTTACATTTTAAAACCTGAACACTAAAATATCTGGAGCATAAAAATAAGTCATAGAAATGTTGACTCATGTTAATACCTGTCAAAACTGGGGGTTATCTCTTTTTTTTTTTTCCTATCTCTTTCTTTCCACTCTGAGGCTTCTTGGGTCCTTATTCATTTACCGAAGAAAGCTTAATTTAGAATTGGCCTGATTCAGAGACTTTAGGATTGGTCAGGAGAATCTTAAGTGCCACTTAAATGCCACCTTCCATTTCCTGGGCAAGAGTGCCTGGGCTGGCACAACCCCACAGCCCGGCAGGGCAGTGGCAGTTGTGGTAGGAGCTGCAGAGGGGTTGCTGTTTCAGCCCCTAAAATTAGTGCCTGGAGAGCTGGAAATTCCAGTAGTCTCTGATCAGATGGTCCGGAACTGGAAATAACAGGAGTGAGAAGTTCATGAAAGAGAAGGCTACAATCCCAAGGGAAATTTGCACAAGCGCTACACACGGCTTTCAGCAAAATGGTTTTCTACTCCATTCCTCCCTGGCTGTCTACCTCTAGATCTTCTGTCTTCTCCCAGCTATTGACATTTAATATTAAATCATGTGACACCTGTGTCTAGACTCACACAGAGAGCACACCAATCCTGCCCTCACCCCATCTGTCCTGTCCTCCTCTTTCCTCTTCCCCACATTCCTTTTCTGTTTTTCTTTGTCACCTCCTCTCTGATTTAAATACCTCTAATACAATATATACCCCAGCAATTCTTACACACTTTTTGAAATGTCAGGCAAGGAATAAACACAAAACAAAATGCACAAACTAAATGTTTAGTTTCTACTTTGCCAGAGGAGGGGATATGATTTCGCATTACATATAGGTAATGTTGGTGTGACATTATCTGTTAAGATCCCAAATAAACCCTGAAAAGACCTGTTAAATGTTACATGAGACTTCTCTCCAGGCCCCATCTCATGGTCACTCATTCAGCAACTGATTAGGTGACTTGTGAAAATGTACTCTTCCAGTAAAGGGGGAAAATATATAATACATGTCAGTACCAACAGTCAGTTTTTGCTTAGAAGTACCTTACCTTTTTGGAAGTAAAGTTTGAATCTCTAAATTGGTATTCAAAACTGGCACACAACAGCTGTATCTGGAAACTAGCAGCTTGTGATTCCTGACAATGAGGCAGGGAGCTGATACAAATAGAGGAGACACTGGTAGTCTGATTACTCAGCCACTGAACTGATAATTAAGAGGAAGACCTGGGATTATCTGCATCAAGATAAAGAGCTCCAGGAGATTAACAGTTTGAGAAGAGGAATATCAGTTAACTGACTTCTTAACTATTTTGTGTATTGGTACTAAGCAAAAGAATGGCAAAGATAGTACGTATATCCATTCTTACCCATTTTCAAGCTGTGCCTATAAATTCAGTAAAGCAGAATAATCTATAATTATTTACATGACAAAGGGAAGCTAGTCAAATATTGTACATTCTCTGGTCATATACCTTACACTCCAATTATATCAATTTTCTTACCTTCTTCAAACCACCCTGGCCTATTCATGGCCACTAAGCATTTGAAAGCATTAACTTTCCTGTCTCAACTCTCTCCTCTTCAGGTTGTGGTACACTGCTATCCATTCTTCAAAACCAACTCAGATATCCTTTGTGAGGCTTTTTTTTTCCCAATAGACTCTCCTAGCAGAGTTAAAAACTTTCTCAGGAGGGGTGCCCCACAAAATTGAATTCTTTCCTTTTATAGAATTGGGCACATTATATTGTAATTAAGTGTGTGTGTGTCACCTGTTCCTGTGTCTTCCCTCTCCACCCTACCTCAGAACCTGGGTTTCACTGGAGCAGAGCCATTTCTTAGTCATCTTCTTTTCCCGAGCACAGATGTGGCACATAATAACTGCTCAATAGATATTGAAGATGAGTTGAGAATACAGATGAAGTCATTAGAGATGGGATTGGAGATACCAGGGAGCTCAGCAAGTAAATCCACAAAAGTTCATGGAGGGTGAGGCCTTGGGCAAAGCTCTCATCTCTCCATGGTACATTAGGTAATACCTAAGAGATAAGTAAGTTGTATGTTTGTGTTGTGAAGTTTTGAAGAGTATTGTATTCAGCAAAATGGAATGAACTTCCTATAACTGTTTAGAAAAATAAAGGCAAGGAAACCATTCCTGAACATGCTTCAGTGATAAGGAAAGAAAAAGTTAGCTGTCTGAAGTCTCAGATAAGGACTAATCCGCATTAGTAAATTCTGGGTTAACTCAAACATCCAAGTTTTCACAATTCAGGAGTGGAACATTTAGAAGAAAAAAAAAAATCTACAACCGCAAGTAGAGCAGTGAGGAGTACCTCACAAACCTAAAAGAATTGTAATCTGTAGATTTTCTGTCTTTTTACAGAAAGCTTACAAATGCTCCCACTCTGCATAATTAATGTAATGATATGAAAAACTACCACTTATAACTTCCCATTGTTGACCAGATGGGGAGATGTCCGGGAAGGCTGGGAAAAGCTTGCTGTTACCTCACAGATTCTGGGAACAGATCTCACTCATCTGTATGACTTCACGTACATTGGACTTGAATCTGAAGCGAAGTCCAAGACAATTTCACAAGAGATGAAACTCAGAATTTTTCAAAGAAGGGAAAATAAAACATCATCCATGTCTGGGCAAGAGCACTGAGGCAGATTCAACATGTGTTTATGAACATGAGAATGATGACTTATGCATGCTTAAAGGAGGCAGAAATATATTTATTTTTCTTTGCAATTATCTCTATACATTTTTTGAGGTACAGAAATTTGTGAGCACTGGGACAGAGGCAGAAAAAAAAAAAACACCAAGAAGAAAACAAAACTATACCACAGTTTCCACTGAGGTGTGGTATGCAAAACCTGCAGGCAAAGAGACCAACAAGGGGAATTATGCACTGAGAGGCACAGGCATGGCTCTCTATTTGGCTTAGCCTCTCTAAGAGGCACTGAGGAAGAACTTGGGAGGAGAAACGCCAGGACTTGTCTGCAGAAATCCACTCTGGGAAGACACAGCTGTAAAGACTGCTGGTTCATCAGAGGACAGAAGGAAGAGCAGGTTTAACAGGAATGGTATTTGTGCTGCTGACAGTTCTGTTGTGCTCTGTGTTGCTGCAAAGCTATAAGGGAAGCAGGGACAAAAGGGCATTAATGCTTGTTTGGCACTGTCTGAATGACAGAAAGTTGTGTAAGGGGCCAGCAGGCGGGTAGAATGAATGGCATCATTTAGAGCCAGAAGTCAAACAGAAGGGATGGGGCAGGAACATTTTCATTTCTATGTTCCATGCACACAGTCCCTAGAATTGTTCCCTATATACTTGGGAACTTGGTCAATATTAATTAGGAAGAAGGAAGAAGCACACTTAGAAGCATGAAGTACCATAGAAAAAGACTGAATGTGGATAGAGAAAAACAGGGGAAACTGAAGAAGGCATACTCTTTTTGAAAGTTGGGGTCAAATCTGTAAGCTTTTAGCCCAAATGAAAAGCTGGATCCAAGCTTCTTGCATAAACTCAGTTCTAGGATATTAAAGCAGACAAGACATAGTTAGTGACTGTAGCAAATAAGGTTTTCCTTTGTTTGTTTGTTTGTTTGTTTGTTTGTTTTTGTTTGTTTTATAATGGAAAGAAAGAGAAAGGATAAGGTCCAGAACATTGGGCATTGCTGAAATTCTATGTTATTAATGAACCGGGGGCCTGAAAGGCAAGAAACTCATTAGTGGCTTCTGTGGAGAAGTCTGGGGCACTCAATGCTAGAAGGAAATGGAAAAGCAGCCAGTTAACAGCAGGAACATCTAAATCATCACACTTAGGAGGAGAACTGGAAAAACAAGACAGCATTTTACCCTCCACAGAAAAATAATAGTGAAAGAAAGCCTTCATTGAGTATATATTCGGAATGTCTTAAGTCAGGCTGCTAAATAAATAGTTGCTGTTGATGAAGGCAAGAAGATAAACAGGCATTCATAACGGTCAGAAGGGCAGGGAGCATTGGCTGTGGGATAGAGTGCACCTTCAATTCTAGATCACAAAATCTAGCATACACCAGATAATGCTGACTCAGAAATGACTATAAGACTGCCCCTCGATCTGTGGCAAATACTAGGTTCAACCTATTAAAATACAGTACAGCATGGTGGTCTGGGTCATGTCAAACAATCAACCAATATTTATTAATTTTACCATGTGGAAGATACTATGCTAATCACTGTGGGGGACATGGAAGCATCCCTCTTCTCAAAGCATCCCTCTTCTCAAAGCATTTCCTATGTGGAGAAACAGGATCTAAACTCATAAAAGGATAATATAACCAGCAGTGCAATTCCCAGCATAACACTGAATGGCCAAATGATGATAAGTATTCCAGAGATCGAAAGGAGGGCAAGATTGCCAGAGTATGAGGCATTTGAGTGGACTATTCAGAGACAAAAGTATATTTGAGTTGAAAGGGAGTTTAGAAAGCAATGCAGTCCAAAACTTTTTAGAAATGAGAAAATGAAGGTCCTAAGAAATCATAATTTATCCTCAGAATCACAGTGACTAGTAGTCTTTCAAAGGGATTTAGTATTTGAATCCCAACTCCACCATGTATTACTGGCAAGTTTTTTAACCTGTCTACACTCAGTTCATGAGTAAAATAGGGATAATAATACTCAGCACAAACTAAAAGGAGAATTACCTATAATTATTATCATTATTCATTATTACAGTTATTATTCAGACATGATATTCTTTCCCTGTGATCCAAACTCAGCCTCAAAATCTTTCTCAACATAGAGCACCAGTCAGCTTTTCCTAATCGGACAGAATTTCCAGTGATATTAAACATGTTTTTTTCAATATATCAAGGAGGTTTTTACTGTTATTGATGACAAAGATCTAGTGACAGATTTAAAAACACAATTTTTTTAAATGTGCAGTCTAACTCCTTTCTTAACCTAAATTATTTCTTGGTTTGATTTGCAGTTTCCAAGCCCCACTAGCTTATTTATCTCCATTAATTCAAACCAAATTACTCAGAGATTCTCTAAAATACCTGATTGTTCCCACCAAGTCTGCTTCAAAGCGCAGTTTACTTTTTCATGTTTAGATATGACAAGCACTGGTGTGGTTTAAGTTTGTTATGCGGCAGGTCATGAGGCGGGCATTCATTAGCACTATTACACTGGAAAAGCCGAGCTTCCCCCCCTTCAGCCTTTCAAATGACGAGGCTCAGGCCAAATATAGTCACCCCCAGGTATTTTAAAAGTTCCCCTCCACCATCATTTAGCTATTTTTCATTTAATGGGCAGAGTAATCTAGGAGCCACCAAATGTTAAATGTGGGAGGGGACCTTAGCCATGATTTAGTTCACACCCATCTAATGCACAGTTCCTTGTCCCTGAAGATTATCTTCCGAGGCAAGTTAGAAGTTACCCATCCCATTTAGTCGGCAAGACTGAATTAAAGACGTGCTCATCACATGAAGAAAAGTCAAAACAGCTGGAGCAGGAGCACCAGTGAGAGGGAGAGAGTCCTCCTCCTATTCAGTAATCTCCCTGCCAGACCATCAACTGCTTACCCCATTCAGTGCAATATCATGTTTGCATCTGACACCGTGGAACTCTGAGAGGCAGAGCTGAAGAAACCCTCATGCTGAATGATCAACAATATCTTAAGTAAAAAGACAGAACAATGTGAAAAAGGTTGAGACTAAAACATGCCTGCCCTTCATGGCTGAAAGGGCATGTTGGCAATGCAACGACACTCAACTGCAGAAAGGGACAGATGTTGGGATGGGAGGAGCATGGATGACAGTTCCCTCCAGACTGTTTAATGGGAAGATTGTGCATTATATCCAGCCCTATAATGGAGGGAATCTAAAAGGCTTGCTGAAGAAATGCTGATGGAAGTGCTCAGCTGCAGACCACTATTTACCTCCTTTGATTCACTAAAGTATAAATAATCAAAATGATACATAAATTTAATTGCCGGTGTCGTGTAGTTATTTTTGAGGAACAGCCACAAATCTGAGATCTGGTATTTAACAAACAACTCAGGCTACCTACTCAGACTAAACACATAGTGTGTTTTCCAGGCTGTAATTTTATAAAAACAAAATGTCTTGAGAGAGAGAACAAGCTAGTACTATTGCTTTAAAAATCACTTTAGGAAAAGTTTCCTTACTAAACTAAAATAAAACGTAGACAATCTAATCCATTTTGCTGGCTGGCCCTGATCCGCCGCCCTGCTGTACCCTGTTATTACCTTCATTTCATTGACATCCCACACGAATGTCTTCCCTCTAACCGTCTTTAGGAGCAGGTAGACTCTTCTCTCACGTGGGTTTTTCTCTCCAAGAACAGAGGTTTACAGACATTTTAGTTCTGAACTCTTTAAACTCTTAAAAATTAGAAACCCAAAAGACCTTTTGGTATGAATGTTATATCTATCAATATTTAATGTATTAGAAATTAAATGCATCTTTATAAAAATAATTGTTTTAAAGCCAAACACAATTTAGTGAGAAGAATGAAATTTTTTTACTTTTCAATGTGAATCTCTTTAATGTCTAGATTAACAGAAGAAAGCTGGATTCTCATATTTACACCTATGTTTAATCTGCTGGGATATGTTATTTTAATTGAAGTATATAAGAAAATCCAGCCTCATACAGGTATGTAGATAGAAAAGGGAAATTTATTCTAAGAACCTTTCTTTTTTTTAATAATTTTTATTATGTTATGTTAGTCACCATACAGTATATCCTTTGTTTTTGATGTAATGTTCCATGATTCATTATTTGTGTATAACACCCAGTGCACCATGCAATACGTGCCCTCCTTAGTATTCTAATAAACTTTCAGAGAATTATGGATATTCTTCCACCATTCTACTAAAAACAACTAGTAGTAATTTCTTAAAGATTAGTTGCAATGTGAAATTTGAAATATTATCAATGAACTTTTCATATTCCGTTACACTAAAATCCATTGGTATATCTTGCATTTTGAATGGATCTATTACTCATGTATGATTTTACAACATAATGCATTAATCATTTACAGTTCTTTGATTACAGTAACTTTAAAAAAATCACACTCATCTGTGAGACCACAGTCGCATAAGAAAGTCTTGAAGTATTGGAAGATTTCAAGCTCATGCTGGTGGATATGTTTCCCAAAATTCTGGGTATTGCTTTAAAACTTGTATTTTATCATTGACAGCAAATATTGTCAGTTATCTTCCTTGAAGAGTCAGGCTCACTTTGTTCATTTTTGAAAAAATGTATACCCAATTCTGAACTACCATGGTCTGTCTGTCAGACATTCTATCAGATAAAAAAATAGCGTTCCATGGGAAAAGTGACTAGTTCAGCCCACAACCCAATTAATTGCAGAGATGCTTTCCCCAGAGATAACCACCGTATTTTGATATGTAGCAGAAATGATTTACATGTACCTCTCATAGAATATCAAAAAGGTGTGTACTCGGGTCAAGACAATAAATTTAGTAACTTATGCTGCTTCAGCAAGGGCAATTTAAGTGAAGCTGCTTGTTAAAAAATTGTTTGTTTATTGTGACTATTTGGTGGAGAAGAATACAGTGATCCCTAGTACAGTTTGAAACCACTGCCTTGATTTGTGTTAAGGCACCAGCAGTTTTATTCACCATTGTTTTTCCCCATTAGTGCAAATGTAACACAGTGAGAAATGCAAATAATGCTTAGAATTGTTATGAAAATAATTTTGACCCGCAGACACCCTAAAAGTGTTTCAAGGACCCTTAGAGATCCAAAGAACAAAGTTAAAGAATTCCTGGCCTAGAGTAACTCAACAAAATTTGCAAGCCAGCATAATTCTGTGTAACAGGAAGACCATCCAAATGGATAGCAATCATTAAAAAACCATTTTCATGGGGCTACCTGGGTGGCTCAGTCGTTAAGCGTCTGCCTTTGGCTCAGGGTGTGATCCCAGAGTCCTGGGATCAAGCCCCGCATCAGGCTCCTCTGCTGGAAGCCTGCTTCTTCCTCTCCCACTCCCCCTGCTTATGTTCCCTCTTTTGCTGGCTGTCTCTCTGTTTGTCAAATAAATAAATAAAATCTTTAAAAAAAATCTTCATAAGTGATTTATAATAAAGCCAACAAGAATCTCAAGATACAAGAATGTTACATTCCCCAAACAAAACCTGTTCCCTTGCCCTACAAATTTTGCCCATACTCTTGATTATTTAAATTCATCTGTGCCTCAGATCTTGTAACTATACAATGGAAATAACAATAGCATCTATCTCTCATAGGAGTGTTTGGAAGATGAGATAATTTCAAGTCAGAAGAGTACTTAGCACAGTGCCTGGCACATAGTAAGTGCAAAATAGATCTTATTAGCTACTATTTTATCCATAATCCATCAGCCTTAATTTCCCTCATTTTTGCTCAAAATGAATAGCCTCCCTTGTGAGTATTACAGACATTTCATTTTTTCACAAGTGCAAGCTCTTCACTAAGGACATCTCTGACTCATGAGTGTGAAGTTATTTACAGTACTCTTCTGTGATAAAAATATAACTCTGCTTCTCCTAGTTTTAGTGTTCTCACATCACAGTGCTGTTTGATAATTTCTTCCTGAAAAATTTTTTAAAATAAATTTAATACTGTCAAGATAAAATTTGAAACAAAACACAAGGAGCCTATATAATTAATACCTACTATATTTTCTCTATAAGCAAAGGACAAAGGGTAACTCTCAGCCCTTGTACAGTATGACCGTTAACACAGAATGACGAAAGTTATGATGAGTTTAAGAGTTTCATTACACAGCTCAAGATTTTAATAGCTGAATAGCATAAAATATTACTCTTGACATGGCTTGACATTTTCCTTTATTAGAAAATATTTTTAAATAGCTAAGGAACAACACCATTAGCAAAAATATTTAATTTTTCAGAATATTACACTGGGTGCCGGCTGGCAGAGGATGAGACATACTGCTCAGTACAAATTCCGCAGGCTGAATGAAAGCTTTGAATTTGAATGAATGTTCACATACCTCACAAAATGTTGCCTTCCTTCTGGCTTGGACTTTGAGAAATACCTCTGTCCGTATTTACACAGTTTTAGGAGGGCTCTGTGGTTTATGATCAGATTAGCCTATTTTCCTCCCAGTGCATGGCTTTCAAATCCACATGTGGAAGTGTTTCTCTCAGGGCAGGAATAAGTTAAGCATATGCTTCAAAAGTTCCTGATGAATGAATAATCAAAGTCTAATAAAGGCAATCGGTTTGAGAAATACTAGATTTCAGACAAGGTCTTGTTTTAGCAAGCTAGATTATAGGGAGAAAAACTTGGGTTCTTAAGCAATATTTGAAAGGAAGTCCTCCCTACCCCACTCCCTGAAAACAAGTAACACATCTACATGAGTTTTAGGCAGCAACTGCCATGTCAAAAATGGAAGCTAGATATAGGATTGGGGCAGTGCAAATTGTGGCTAAATCACTTTCTTTGTCTCTGCTACATGCTTCTGAACTGGCCTTGAAATGGGGAAATACTGAGTCAATTGAAAGACCATCCCAGATACTGACACTGGTTGTGGTCATGTATGGACATGGATGATGATGTTATGTAATCAGTTTATGGATATTGAGCCAGTGAGGACTACCTTTGATAGAACAATCTGAAGAAGAGCTGTACATTACAGATATCAATGGCTAGAAAACAGTGGTGGGAACACATCTGTCTAAGCACACTCTGTCAATCAAAGTGTTAATATGCACTTAATTGTGTTCAATGGACTTACACTCTGATCATTGGATGGTAGTGTTCATTTCAACAATCTGCTTGGTGCAGATCATGAGTCTAAGAAGGAGCTACCACAAGGGTCAACATGTGCTAAAGAAAGGGTGACCAGTGGGCAGAGTGCTCTTGGTTATATTAAGGAGGGCACGTATTGCATGGAGCACTAGGCGTTATAAGCAAACAATGAATCAGGGAACACTACACCAAAAACTAATGATGTGCTGTATGCTGACTAACATAACATAATAAAAAATAAATTTAAAAAATTTTTAAAAAAAGGAAGGAAAGAATACGAAGCTTTGCCATCCACCTAAGCAGCAACAACATGTCTTCAAATATCCACATAAAGACGAGTGAATGAGTGAGCATGTAGATGAATAGAAAAAGGGATCACGAGTAATCCAGCAGTAGAAAACCCAGGCATCTTCTGCAACTTGCATAGGTACTATCATGAAAAATTCACTTTCTTCCTTCATCTCTGCAGCCCCTTGAGCTCAACTTAATCCTTGCATAAAGTGACAGCTGGAAGTAGTATTTCACTTTTATAACTTTCAGAACATTTCTTGCAGTCAAGTATTTGGTTTTGTGCCCATGTTTGTTTTTGCACCTCCTTGTGCTACACAGCAACCCTGCCTTCTCCAAGCCAAGGCCAGACAGTCTGGGAGACAAATTCCAAATGGCTGACAGTGCCAGGTTCCAGATACAAAAAAGCATCTTTCCTCTGTCTCTCTCTTTTCTGGTGACAGAGAGAGTGATTTCTCTGCAATGTGACATTTGAAATTATGCCTAGCTTTTGCTAAAGATAAGCAGGCTGCCAGCCCTGAAGGAATTGGGAGGACACAGGATTTGAGAGCCCAAAAAGTGTTGGGAGGTTTATTCCTCACCCACTTGTATGATTCTAGTAAGAGCCAACCACACTCAATCACCCTTTCTCCATTTCCAGGATTCTGGACATTCCATTCACACACACACACACACACACACACGCACACACACACAGAGTAAAATAAAATAGTCAAGGATAGTTAATAGAGTAAGAGAAGTGACTAGACTTTCTAGTAAAGAGAATAAGAAAGAAAACCAGAGACATATTACATATAGGATAAGTATCTTTGAATGTCAAAATTAAGTTTAACATTAATATTTAAAAAAAAACCCTCTGGAAGACTAATATTAAAATTAAAGGCTTGTCTTCCCCTCTGTTGGAGTTAAAGTATTTAATAATTTTCTGCCTTTGACACTTTATATCAGCGTTAAATATACTAGGCATGAGTTATAGTGAGAATTGTAAAAACTTAAATTCTGAGGAATCAAAATCCATAATCCTATAGCTTCTTATTACCTCCCCATTTTACTATCAATAACAGATTTCACACCATCCTTGAAAAATTTCATATGCCAATTCCCTTCCATTCCAATTACTCTCTGCAAGTATCATCTGGATATTATCACCTTCTTAAATTTCTATAATGGTTCCCAAGTCTTCTTCAGTTAAAAGCAAAGCTCAAGGGGCGCCTAGGTGGCTTAGTCGGTTGAGGGTCCTACTCTTCATCTCAGCTCAGGTCTTGATCTCAAGGTCTTGAGTTCAGGCCCCACGTTGGGCTCCATGGTTTTTTTGTTTGTTTGTTGTTTGCTTGTTTGTTTTAAGTACAACAACAAAAAAAGAGATATTATCAAGGTGAATGAAGTCCATACTCAGGGAACAGCATGATGTATAAGGGCACAAAGAAAGAACATAGTTCAGGGAAGTAAAGGAGGAACAGCATGAGCCAAAGTATAAAGCATGTGTGGTAGGTCATGAAAGCCTTCTGTTGGGTAAGGAACAGCTCACGAAAAGCTCTCATAGCTTTTGGATTTTCACTCCAGTACAATGAGGTGACATCAAAGGTTTTATGTGAGAGAACTGAACATGATAATTTTTGTGTTTTAAAAAGATTTCTCCAAAAGCTGCATGGAGAATGGATTGATATAGGACCAGTCCAGAAGCTATTATATATTGAGATACATATATATATATATATAGAGAGAGAGAGAGAGAGAGAGAGAGAGAGAGAGAGAGAGAGAATGAACCTATTTAGGAGTCATCAGCCTAATAGTTACATACATATTAATTAAAAACCAGGAAAGCAAATGAGATTTATTTGGGTTTTATGTCTAAAACACATAATCAGTGATCTAAAAGATGAGTCAAAAGACTGATGTCATTAAGATCAAGGGAGAAGAGAGTTTTAAGATTAAAATAGTATTAAAAACAGCAAAGGTGTCCAGTAAGATAAAGCCTGAAATTATCAGTATATATGGCAGTTCTGTTACCTTCCACAACAGTTTCATTCAAATGTTAGGCATAGAAATCAGAGTGTAGGGAGTTGAGGAGTCAAAGAAAGGCCAGACATGGAGAAAATATAACATTTGATTCACCCAAGATGGGCTAGGTTATGCTGCTGGAACAGCTTTCAAATTTCAGTGGCTCGACACAACGAGGGTTTATTTTTGATTGTACTACATGTCTAACGTCGGTCATCAGGGGATTCCACTCAACACATGCATTTGCAATTGTTGCAACAAGAAAAAGAGAGAACTACCCAATGACAACTAAGTACTTTTTCCTGGAAGCAATACTTGACACTTCATTCTTACTTTACTGGCCAACATAAGTCATACGGTCACAGAAGGCAGAGAAATACAATGCTACCTTGTGTCCAGAAAAAGAACTAGAATATTCATGTCCAGTCTTCATGAGGGGATTAGGGCATCACTAGATAAAAAGGTTAAGTTTAAGGACAGATTTTCTTTGGTTTTTAAGAGGAGACAGGCCATGGCACTGGTAAAATGCATTTCCGCAGCTCACACTTTGTGCTCCTCTGTGCAACCTACAAAGTAAACACCATTCATGTCTAACCTCTTTGCAGGAATATCCTTCCTAGTAGATTGGATATATCTTCAAAACTCTGCTCAAGAATTACTTTGACTGTGAAGCTATTCATGGATGAGACTACTTGGCTACATGTGTCTAATTTTATTTAGGTAAGTATATTTCCTCCTGTTTTCATTGTTGACTTATTTGTGTCTTCACTTGTTTTGAAGTCTTTCCACCAACCCTCTAAAGGGTAAGAATGTTCCCTTTTGTTTCTTTTTTCTCCATGTGGTAACTGACCGCAAGGTATATACTCAAACCATGATGATTCTTTACGGCCAGAGAAGTCCCTTCCACAGAGTCCTTTGGATCTGACCACCCCTGAGGACACAGAGTCATTTATACAATGGTTAATGAAGAAAACTGCAGCTTGTTTTTTTCCATGGCTGAAGAGGCAGGAAATGGAGCAGCAGTGGCCTAACTCTTATGGAAACTCCACCCTGTGTACTGGCACCATGGTAATTTTGCCTAGTCTGCTTTCTGGGACTAGCCCAAACCTGTCAAGTTCTCACTTTAAAAACTTGCAGATGCATCCACCACATATTTATCCACTCACATTCATATGCAAAGAAGTTGCTACCAAGATGAGACACCTCATCAAGAAGGCTTACAACTGAGTTGTTTTCATGATGACAGATTACTCAGATTTGCCTGCATTCTCTCATCTGGTCCTCCAGGACCATGGCCATACATGTGCAGAGTACCTGTCTAGGTTCCGAGGACAGTCTGGCGTACAGGACATGTGTGCTAACTGGCACCTACACACCAAAACCATAACCTAGGCCTCGCTAGCACAATCCAGACTCCTGAGCTAAACAACCACAGATATGCAAACTCAGATGGGCTTTGGAAGTGAAACAGGTGCATATGCATTGTGGTAAGGATTTCCGGTATGCTCAGAGCTGAAAATCTAGATTCAGTCATTAAATTTTTGAGCTAGGAGGAGTCACAGAAACCACCCACACACAAAATAAATAGGTCAATACATAACCCAGACAGACCAGAAGAGAGTTTTTAAAGAAAAGAGAAAATGTGTCAAGAAATGCGCTTAGTGGGAAGATGAGTTAGGCAGCAAGGACAGTGTATGATTTGAAAAAAGCTAAGCAGCAGCTTTTGAGATGTGTCTTAAGGACAGGATCTACTGTGATCCAGTAAAGCTACTGAAGGTCTTCCCCACAGAGGTGAGAAAATACAATTTTTGGCCTTAATTCCAATTCTTGATTCAGGGTAAAAGAAATGCTAAGAAGCCTTGCCGCCAAATTGTAATCATAAATAATTTTCCTCTCAAGTGAGTTGACTCCAGTTGGCACTTATCAGCTTGCAGGTCAGCACAAATGTTTTTATAATGAGCCATAAAAGGGGGAAAGTATAGTCTAGACTGGCAGTCAAAAGCCTGCTGCTTTCTTTCAGCAATTCAACTGAGTCTGACTCAGGGTAACTGGCCCAAACTGATAATATCAGCTCCCTGACATGTTAGGAGGGGGCAGGATCTTACCTTTTAAATGGTGTAAATTGTTGTAACAATGGTCAGTGTGTACTTAGGGCTGGGTGGTCTGGGCCACTGAGTGGCTCCCAACAGAATTGCTTATGCCTTTCTCCCTATCCCTACCTCTGCTCACTAAGCACACATTTCTTTTTATTCTTTTTTTCTTCATACTCCTGCCTATCTTCTTATTCAATTTGTCTCCAATCTGAGACATTTTAGTTCTGCTAGTGGTTCCCACTATAAGCATTATGGAAAGGGTGAAGTGGCTGCTGTCCCATTATCTATGGTGAAATGCTGCTAGAATGAAGGTCCACGGGGCAAAAATCGTGTCTTCTTTACACATATTAGGCCTTCAGTAAACATAGACATATGTTTTCAGTAGTTGAAGCACATTTCTCTAAAGTATTCTAAAGAAAATATGTATGAACAATACCAAGGTATTATATCCCGTCCCCACTCCACAAACGCGCTAAAGCACCAGGAGCGGGAAGCTGCTTGTTACAGACCGCATCTCCCCAAAATTCATAAACCGAAACCTAATCCCCAATGTGGTAGTATTTGCAGTGGGGCATATGAGAGGAGATTAGGTCATAAAAGCGGAGTCCTCATGAATGGAATTAGTGTCCTTATATGAAGACACCAGAAAGCTAGCTAGCTCTTTCTGTATCCCAGAATTGGTCCCTCGCCAAAGCCTGACCATGCTAGCCCTCTGATCTCAGATTTGCAGCCTCTAGAATTGTGAGAAATGTACTTCTATGTTTATAACCCACCCAGTCTATGACTTTGTTATAATAACCCAAACAGACTAAGACTGTTTATGGAGTATCAAGTCTCTGAGTGTTTCCAGCCAGACTCTCAATCAGTGGTTCTATTTCAGTAAAATCAAGAGAATAGAAATGGCAATAGAATCAGGAAATAGTTTGGATGTCCCTAACTCATTTATTCATTTAGAACAAGACTTCACAGGATTTTGGAAATTCATGTTGTCACTCTTGCCTTTCCCATATTTTCTCCAACAGCTAAAAATTTCATACCATTTCAAAAAAGGGGGGGTGGTAAGTACAATATGAAGTCTGTAGGAAACTCTGAGGAATGTGAGCCTCTTATCAGAGAGGTGCTGGGGTACAGCTCAGCAGACTTGTTGAAAGAGGATAGGTCCAAACTGTAGTAGAAAGAAACAAGCAATGCTCCGCACTTCTGATCTATACATGAGAGATGTTTTCCGATTTTGCACCTCTAGTACCTAATGACCTGAACTACCCCTTCAAATTCCATTGACTGGTAACTAGCACAGGCCAGTTAACTACTACTTAACTACGTACTATGGTGACCAATGAAGCCTTCCAAATCATTATTCAGTTTGGGGTTTTTTTTTATGACATATTTTGATTTAGAGACAAACATACTAAAATCACCTACTATAAACTTAGATTTCTATTTTAAATTTGAGGCTTTTTTTTTTTTTACAAGAGCAATAGAAATTTTAGAGTAAACCATTATTAGCACAGCCAGCATTCTACCTCCCAAATTGTCTTCAGGAAAATAAACATTCTACAACCCTGCTTTTCTTTGAAAACAGAAACACAGACTAGTTTTACCCAGGAGACCTAGAAGGATCTTTGCAGATATATGCCATTCCTACAATTTAAATGTAAATAGAAGGAAATGACTTAAGAAATACAAAGATCTGTAATTTCTTATGGCCCAGCCAGTTGAAACAGTCTCACTCCATCTGCCAAAATATTTTAACCTGGTATCACAACTTGATTTTGTGACATACTTTTTGGCTACTATATATTAACACAGGTAGTCTAGCTAGTCTAGTGGTGCTTTTCCCAGTTCCTGTGTTAGCCAGGAATGTCCATCAGAGCCTGCCCCTCAGGGAGGGAAGTTAGTATTTTCCAAAGAAAGAGAGCCCAAAAGAATGATATTGTGATAACCTCACCCCATCTCAACATGCCCCTATTTATGTTAGATAAACCTTTTAAATCTGGAAATGTAAAGGCCATCTCATATGTTAGCATACCTTAGCATAGGAATCCCTAAATCCAAGAGCCAAAATTACCAACCAAAAAGTAATCTTTAGTAGAATAATTTGAAACCAAGTCTTATTTCCTTTCAGGCACTGAAAAGAAAAAGAAGACCCTTAAGAAGGAATGAAATACTCTAAATTCACAAATAAAACATCGCCTGAATCATTAGATTTAAGTAGACATACCCTAAACAGTGCAAACTTAAAAATTTTTCATTTTTAGAAAACATAAACTGATTGTTCTTCTAGGGGATCCAAAAACCATTCACTCTGAGAAAGAACATGAAATAGCCACTTTCTATTTAAAAAAATGAGTTTTCTTATTTGGACAACCTGGGAAATCCCACTTCTCTCTCTCCTAAATAAATATCTATGTTTATTCTTCTAAAGATTAAAAATTAACATTTTAAACACTTTTTATTATCATTAGTAGTTGGAATAAAGTATATGCAAAATTGGCTGAGATTTTTCAGAAAAAAATTTAATTGTGTCTAAGTGGTATGCTTTTCAATGAAAAGGGGAACAGTTTAAAACAAACTTAGACTCTATTTGCTTATTAAAGATAACTCCATTGAATTTTTAAACTTCTAAAAACTCATGACACCAAATTGGTAATCAAAGTTTATCAACAGTCACATGTGGTTCATGGCAACACTGTGGTCTAGCCTAGACAACATGTGGTTTCAAAATAATAAACAGTAAGGCATGAAGGAGACTATAAGTACCATTAACCATGGTGAATACTTCAGAGCTTTCATCCAAGTTAAGGCAAGGCATGTGATGGTGGTTGAAAGAGCAAGAAGGAAATTAATAATTGTAGAAGGCTTCATATGAACGAGAACACTCTCTAGAAGTGTCTCACTTAATCTTCAGAACAAACTTTACAATACATGTTATTATCCCCAGGCAAAACAGGAGGAAACCAAAGCTCCAAGACAAACCGTTTCCACAAGTTCTGTCAGTGAGTGACCAGCCGGGTCTGAAGGCACACGCACTACAAACTGTGCTAGGTAGGCAGTACAGGTCTGTGTTTGTGTTTTAAGATCACATTGTACTTCTGAGCCCTCCTTGGAGACACTGATGTCTCTGTTAGCAGTACTGGAAGGTTACAGAGGAGCTCAGTGAGTTTGCATCCAGATCCTGAGGCTCAGCTTTGCATATGTGAGTAATAAAGCTGGTGAGAGGCAAAACTGTGAAGTTGGCAGACATGGTCTTTATTGCTTCCACCCTATTTTCCCCGGAGGCACCCTGATGCCTTTCAGATGCCTGGCACCTTCAGCTGGCCCAAGCACGGGCCATGCCAGCCGCTAAAGCACTTCATATTGCCTTGAGTTATAATTACCTGAGTGTCCACCTGCCCCACACTCTCCACTAGATTGTGAACTCCTAAAGGACACGGAGAGCATCTCATTTTCTATGCTCTATGATACTTACTGCAGAATGGGTCCTCAGTGAATATTTGTAGAAAAAAATTTATGAATACAGGATTGGACTGTCTCCCACCACTAATCAAAATATTTTAGGCCTGTATTTCTACCTTACAAACAACTAGGGGCACCTGGGTGGCTCAGTCGATTAAGTGTCTGCCTTTGGCTCAGGTCATGATCCTGGGGTCCTAGGATCGAGCCCCGCATCCATCTCCTCACTCAGCAGGGAGTCTGCTTCTCCCTCTGCCTCTTCCTCCACCCCTGCTCATGCTCGTATGCTCGCTCTCTCTCTCCCTCTCTCTCAAATAAATAAAATCTTTTTTAAAAAGATGACAAACAACTAATAATATGGGCTATTAACCTATTAAGAAATGACTCACTGCTTGACTATCTTAGATCCTATATATCAGTATTGTTGTATATGGGTGTATGTGTTTTGAAGACTAAATACCTACCCTTTGTAGTATCTCCACTGGCTACTTTAACTTGGGCATTTTGGCACAAGTTATTAGAGAGAGCAGCATCTCATTGAGATCGAATATGGCACAATAACAATGCATGGGGCACAATCAGCACACCGATGCCTAGAGTGGTCTGGTTAACAATAGCAGAAAACTACAGGCAGAAAGCAGGTGAATGCTAATAGCACACACTTGACATATATTATCTTCTTTAATCCTTGTAACATTCCTTGAGGCAGATAGTATCTAATTTTATTGAAGAAAGAAAAAAGCCAGAGAAGTTATATATTTTGCCAAGACCAAACATGGAATAAGTGATAGAGGTAGCTTTCAGGTCCAGCCTAGCAATAGCTTTCTTTTACTATGGCTGAATCCCCTGGTCCTCAAAGTTATTGCCCCAGTAGCAGCTGGAGGACTGATGACTTAATCTACTCCAAGGAAATTTACCCTGAGGACTAGAGCTACTAACCCTCTATTCACATGACCGAAAAGAGAAATGCCAGGGTAGAGAAGAAACTAAATCCATCTGGGGCATAATTGTCAGAGCCTTGGCAAGGACCCCACCTAATATCCCAAGAGCACCCCTTTCCTTCCGAAAGAAGCCCTTGCCCTGGTAACCACACAGCTGTTTCTAAATCTGAACCAATCAGGCTGTTTCGCTGTTTCTAAATCTGAACAAACAGACCCTCTCCAATGAGGACCTGGAGGTTTCTATAGCAATAACTTCAATAAAGATCCCATTTAATTAGAAATTCACTTCCTATCCCATCGAGATATTTCAATTATATCTAAAAGTCACAACATAAAAATACAATTCAGAACAATCTTGTGGCTGATTAAATGGAGATAGTGGAAAGAATGAAAGACTGACAGGAAAAGGACCTAACTATTGTCTGTAACACCAATTGTGAAATCTCAGGTCACGCCCAAATCATGCTGAACCTCAGTCTTCTCAGTAATAAAATTATAATGATGGCACCTAGTTTTTAATATGCGTGTGAGAATTATATGAGTAATGTATAGAAAACATACAGTAGAGGTTCAACAAATTATGGTTCTTATTATATTGGAGATTCCTATATATTAAAAAGGGATTGTTGATACTATTTTAAAAGAAAGTTGTTAATATTGACAACCAGCCTGATATTCACTAAAAGAAATTCATACTAAAATGGCCCCCATTATTTTCTAGTACCAAAAAGTAGTTAGAGGCTGTGAAGAATTTCACAAAGCCTTTCATGATCATCCTGTGAGCATGAGGACAATAAATAGGGCTTGTACAGGTAGAGGGACTCATGGCTGTTTAGATAACCATAGTAAAGACTGTTATATGTCAGTCTAGTAGTAAGTTTCTAGGGCATTGCAATGGCCCTAGAATGGCTTAGTTTTTAGAAATGTATTTTTTTTTCCCAAAGAGTACAAACCTCCAGTTATAAGATGTATACAGGGGTATTTTTAATCTCCATTTTACTCAGCATTTTATCAACTTTGGTCCCAAAATCTATTCTACATCAGGTGTTCTTTCTTTTTCTTTTCTTTTTTTTTTTCTTTTTTGTAGGTTTTATTTATTTATTTATTTTTATTTTTACCCAAAACTGCATTCTGCCCTAGTTTTGTTGTTGTTGTTGTTGTTCTAGTTGAAGTAGAGCTAACACACAACGTTACATTAGTTCCATGTGTTCATGTATTATCTCACCAGGCACCCCTCACTTGAATATTTTATGACTCTTATACATTCTTCTAAAACATGGTTTCTAATGGCTGCTTCATGTTGCATCTTATGAATTTATTATATTTTACTTAACCAGTTCTTAACTAGAATTCTAATTTTGTTTTTAGTATTTCATAATTTTAAATATCAGTGATGAATATAATTGTAGAAAAATTTTTATGCGTATTTCTTATTTTCTAAAATAATTTTATTTTCTATGACACCTTTGTAAATTTGCTGGGAAATAGAATGCACATTATCATTCTTTGGATATGTACTGCAATATTATCCCTCAATGTATCTGTTTTACTCAAATCCACAAACTCTGGTATTAATTATTACTTTAATTTATATTTCTTTTCTGACCAGTGAGTTTGAGAATTTTTCACGTATGTATTGAACATTTGTTTTTTCCATTTTAAAGAATTGTCTGTTCACAAACTTCTCCCATAATTCAATTGGTCTTTACCTATAATTTCAAATCATTCAGAAGAGCTTCTAAAAGAGTTAAACAATCCAAATCCAAATTTTTAGAAGACCGTCATCAAAAATACTATTTATTTGAAGTTAAAGGATACTAACTCATGCACCAGTTAAGGTCAGATAACAAGCAAGTAATGCTTGCAATATTGCTATAAGAAAAATTAGAATTCAAGGTAAAACAAAATAAGAACAGAAGACAGAGAAGTACATTTTGTATCAATAAGGGAATAATCTGTAAGAAGTATAGAATAGTCACAAAACTCTACAAGTTGAATAGTCAAGAATCGAAATACACAAATCAAAACTATTAGAAATTCAAGGAGAAATTAACAGAAACATCATTTTATTGCAATAATGGAACTTACCACTCAGTCTTTGACCATTCAAATAAGCAAACAACACTAACAATAAGAAACCAAATATAAAGACTTGGATGAACTTATTATTTTGTACACCTGAAACTAATACAACTGTATGTTAACTAACTGGAATGAAAATAAAAACTTCAAAAAGAAATATAGGATCAGTAAGTAGAAATATATCAAAATCCGTGGCCAAAATAAAGTATATCTTTTTCCAAGCACCTGTTTAAAACCTAAAAAATACCAATGTTCTCACAAAGAAAGTGTAACTTCTGAAAAAGTGTCTATACTATATACAATCTGTTCTCAAAGCAGTAACACTAGACAAAGTATAAGCAAATAGAATGAAGTGAGCTGGAGATTTTATATAAATAAAAACAAGTTGACAATTCATATCAAATAAGAAATTTAAACAGTATTTGCCGATTAGATCCAAATTGTTGCCAGAGTCACATCTAAGAGTTTAAATGCTTTAGTTATTAACAAGTTATTTTAAGCAAAAAGATGCATTTTTAATCCTGAATTTGTGCCTCAAATGGCAATTGCACAAACCTTTGGGAATTTTCATGGCCACAAGCTCAGTAAGAACCTGCACTGTCTAATGGTAGACAAAGAAAGGAACCAATTTGGGCTATGTTAATAGGCATTAAATGACCAGATAAATGCCAGAGAGGATCCCCATTCTATTATGTATGGTGTCAGCTTCCACTCCTCTTCCATATCCCACTTCAGGGTTAGAAGACTTTATGTGCCTCAATGGAAGGAGAAATAGGAACAAATACTAAAAAGATTGGGAAGAGTAAAAAAAGCTCTGACTTTCTACTCACTTTACATAAGTAAAGCTTTCACTTTTGCTCTCCAACTTCCAGGGTCAAGACAGCATAAGATATGGTAGGATGAATTAAAGATGATGGCCATTTTGTCAAAAAGCATAAGAAGATTAACAATACTTTCTTCATCTTTCATTTCTCTAAGGAATGGTGCTTTTACAGAGATGTGCATTTGGGGTTGGGGGATTTCTTTTTATTAAGAAGCATTGTTGACTTTAGGCAGAAAGGACCATCAGAATAGAAACCTGGGAGAGAATACAAATAGAAGCTGGTTACTCATGAAACCTCTTACATCTCTCTCTCTCTCTTTTTAAAGATTTTATTTATTTTTTAAAGATTTTATTTATTACAGAGAGAGAGAGTGAGCGAGTGCACAAACGGGGAGTGGCAGGAAGAGGGAGAGGGAGATGCAGGCTCTCCATTGAGCAGGAAGCCTGATGTGGGGCTTGATCCGAGGACCCTGAGATCATGACCTGAGCCAAAGGCAGACACTTAACCAACTGAGCCACCTAGGCGCCCCTCTTGTATCTCTTTTTATTTATTTATTTATTTATTTATTTATTTATTTATTTTTTTAAAGTTCCATGATTCATTACTTGCGTATAACACCCAATGCACCATGCAATACATGCCCTCCTTACTACCAATCACCAGCCTATCCCATTCCCCCACCCCTCTCCCCTCTGAAGCCCTCAGTTTGTTTCCCAGAGTCCATAGACTTTCATGGTTCATTCCCCCTTCTGTTTACCCCCCCTTTTCTTTTTCCCTTTCTTCTACCGATCTTCCTACTTCTTATGTTCCATAAATGAGTGAAACCCTATGATAATTGTCTTTCTCTGCTTGACTTATTTTGCTTAGCATTATCTCCTCCAGTGCCGTCCATGTTGCAGCAAATTCTGAGAAAGCATTCTTTTTGATGGCTGAGTAATATTCCATTGTGTATATGGACCACATCTCCTTAATCCAGTCATCTGTTGAAGGGCATCTTGGCTCCTTTCACGATTTAGCTATTATGGACAGTGCTGCTGTGAACACTGGGGTGCATATGGCCGTTCTCTTCACTGCGTCTGTATCTTTGGGTAAAAACCCAGTAGTGCAATGGCTGGGTCATAGGGTAGTTCAATTTTTAACTTTTTAAGGGACCTCCACACTGTTTTCCAGAGTGGCTGTACCAACTTGCATTCCCACCAACAATGTAGGAGGGATCCCCTTTCTCCACATCCTCTCCAACAATTGTTGTTTCTTGCCTTGTCTATCTTTGCCATTCTAACTGGCGTAAGGTGGTATCTCAGTGTGGTTTTGATTTGAATTTCCCTGATGGCTAATGATTTTGAACATTTTTTCATGTGTCTGTTAGCCATTTGTATGTCTTCATTGGAAAAGTGTCTGTTCATATCTTCTGCCCATTTTATGATTTGTTTATTTGTTTCTCGTGTATTGAGTTTGAGAAGTTCTTTGTAGATCTTGGATACCAGTCCTTTATCTGTGGTGTCCTTTGCAAATATATCCTCCCATTCCGTGAGCTGCCTCTCAGTTTTTTTGACTGTTCCCTTGGCTGTGCAGAAGCTTTTTATCTTGATGAAGTCCCACAAGTTCATTTTTTCTTTTATTTCTCTTGCCTTTGGAGATGTGTCGTGAAAAAGGTTGCTGTGGCTGATGTCATAGAGGTTGCTGCCTATGTTCTCCTCTAGAATTTTGATGGATTCCTGTCTCACATCGAGGTCTTTCATCCATTTGGAGTTTATTTTTGTGTATGGTGTGAGAGAGTGGTCAAGTTTCATTCTTTTGCATGTAGCTGTCCAATTTTCCCAGCACCATTTATTGAAGAGACTGTCTTTTTTCCACCGGATGTTTTTTCCTGCTTTATCAAAGATTAGTTGCCCAAAGAGCCGAGGGTCCATTTCTGGGTTCTCTATTCTGTTCCATTGGTCGATGTGTCTGTTTTTGTGCCAGTACCATGCTGTCTTTGTGATCACAGCTTTGTAGTACAGCTCGAAATCCGGCATTGTGATGCCCCCAGCTTTGTTTTTCCTTTTCAACAGTTCCTTGGAGATTCGGGGCCTTTTCTGGTTCCATACAAATTTAAGGACTATTTGTTCCAGTTCTTTGAAAAATGTCCTCGGTATTTTGATCGGGATAGCATTGAAAGTGTAGATTGCTCTGGGTAGTATGGACATTTTAACTATGTTAATTCTTCCAATCCATGAGCATGGAATATTTTTCCATCTTTTTATGTCTTCCTCAATATCTTTCAAAAGTGATCTATAGTTTCTAGGATATAGGTCCTTTACGTCTCTGGTTAAGTTAATTCCAAGGTAACGCATGGTTTTTGGTGTTATTGTAAATGGGATGGATTCCCTAATTTCTCTTTCTTCAGTCTCGTTATTCGTGTATAGAAATGCAACTGATTTCTGGGCATTGATTTTGTATCCTGCCACCTTACTGAATTGTTCTATAACTTCTAATAGTTTGGGAGTGGATTCCTTTGGGTTTTCCATATAGAGTATCATGTCATCTGCAAAGAGAGACAGTTTGACTTCTTCTTTGCCGATTTGGATACCTTTGATCCCTTTTTGTCTTCTGATTGCTGTTGCAAGGACTTCTAGTACTATGTTGAATAATAATGGCGAGAGTGGGCATCCTTGTCGTGTTCCTGATCTTAAGGGAAAGGCTTCCAGCTTTTCCCCATTGTATCTCTTTTTAAAAGTGACAAGGAAAGTGTGTACTTAAGTTTCCTTCCAACTAGTCTATCATGGTAAGAACGTTAGGAAAGGATTCCGGATAGAAGCCATGATCAAAGAAAGAAGCAAGTGCGTTTGGCTGAGATGAACCTGAGCTGCATTGTCTGGGTTCCTTGAGCTCTAGGTAGCAGTATGACAGACAGATGCAGACAAGAATATCCAGGTCATTCGTCAGTCCATGTCTAAGAAATGTATTCAGGGGTGGGTGCTTATTTTAAGTAGAGAATGTAATAATCCAGAGAACTTCCAGAAGAGGGGGACTGCAGATGATAAAGGGTCTGCAAATCACATTCTATGAGGAAAGGTGATGTTTAGTCTGAAAAAATACGAATTAGATCAGGGGATTTCATGTCTATAAGCTTATAAAAGGGGCTTCTATGTCTCTATAGTTTCAAAAGGGTAAAACAAAGGGGGAAATGGTACAAATTATAGGGTGACCAAATATGTTTCCAAATTGGGAACATAAAAGCAATTCTAAAGTGAATGAGGAGCTAATGAGGGCCTGTCACTGAATGTATCTAAACAGACATTGAAAAGATTATTTTACAATTCATTTAAAAATTTCATGTCATTCCTTCTTCATTTATTCATTTTATGGAGCATCTAGTGTGAGCTAAGCCTATGTTAGTTGCTGGGGAGAACAAGAAAGGATATTCTGGTAAACAGAGAGCTCTCATCCGGAGGATACCAATATAGTATAAGAAGGGAGATGGGAAGGAAGCCGGCAGACAGGGAACCCATGTAGACTGGCAGGGCTTGACTTAAGAGATAATTCTAGGGGAAGGGGCATAGAGAGGGAGCACCAGACTTCAAAAACAGAACCTCCTTTCCCTCTGCAATGTAGCAACTGCAAAGGCAGTTCCTGAGGGGTCAAAGCCCTGCCCCAGAAGCAGCTCCCCAGGTTTCTGAAAGCGGCAAGCTTACAGGCATGAAATTTTAATTGAGGTCTCCTCTTGGGCCCCAGTAGTATCAACATATAAATAACCAACTTAGGCATTCAAGTGCTGCTGGCCCTATAAAAAGTTGAAATGGGGTGTCTGGGTGACTCAGTCAGTAAAGCGTCTGCCTTCAGCTCAGGTCGTGATCCCACAGTTCTCGGATCAAACGCCGCATCGAGCTCCCTGCTCAGCAAGGAGTCTGCTTCTTCCTCTCCCTCTGCTCCTCCCCCTGCTCATGCTCTCTCTCTCTCTCAATAAATAAAAATCTTTTTTTAAAAAAATTTGAAAATTACATTTTCTTCTGTAAATGTAATCTCCGCTAGATGCTTCTAGCTTGTACTCACCAAAATGTCTGGCTGCAATCCCAATAACAGCACCTGCATGTGTACAAAAGGGAAAACACAGCCCAAATTGATTCTTGACCTTGGAGTAGCATAAGGAGGATACTCTGACTGTGCCAACATCAGCCTCATGAAAATAACTGTGGGAATATAGGGAGGAAAAGGAGAAAAAAAAAGAAAAGTGGGCAGGGTGATAAAGGAAGATAAGGTTAAGTACATATAACCAGCACCTAACTTGGGTCAGTATAATATATCACAACTGTTTTCCGTTAATGACATTTTCCAGTCAGATGTTACCCTCAGGGTAAAATGGTAACATCAACAATGTGGGTAGATGAAGTTAAGCCCCATTGAGTAAGGGCACTCCAGCACTCTGAGTACTCACTCTGTCTCTTCCTCCTCTAACTCTACCTCTCTCTATATAAATGGATAGGTGGATAATAAATAGATGATAAGTAGGTAGGTAGATAATAGATATACAGATGATAGATGGGTGGGTAGGTAGGTAGATGATAGATACATACATACATACCAGATAGAGTCTGTGGTGTCACACCTTTACACAGCTTCTTTGGTCAATATTAAAATGCATATTAATTGGAAAAATAACATATTATTGCTACTCTCTAGGACTCGAAGTGCTAATGCAGTGTCACAGCCCTCCAAAGCTTGACTTGAGAGATGTAGAAATGAAATGAGAATCTTTGTAAACTGATGAACATGGTATTGGCCACGTGATATGTGCTTGATGAAGGCTAATTTCCTCCTTCCACGTCTGTACCTCTGGTACTTGCTTCTCCACCAAACAAGGTAAAACAATCACATTGCTGGAGTCATGCTTATTCTCCAACTAAGTGGTCCAGGCTTGGGGTTTATGACAAGTACAAACTCCTTTGGTGCCTCTATTCTTTGCTATAACACATTATCCTGCCAACTGTACTAACCCTTCCTCTTGGCACATGATAGATCCTCAAAATAATGTTGATGCCCTCTATTTCTCTTTCTTCCAGAGGAAATGAGTTTTCAAGCCTTGGTTTCTCTTCCATTTTACTCAATTTCATTAAATTCAACTCAACAAATATTTAGTGTCTTGTATATACTATTTGCTATTCTGAGCACAGTTACCTGAGGTTACAAAATGCACAACCATGGAGTTCCTAGACGCCTAATAATTCTGAGAAACTCAAGCCAGGCTAGGTATGGCTGGAGGTTTTCTCATATATGGGTTTCACTGCTCTCATCACTTTTAACCTGTGGTTCGGGGGGGGATGCTCTGAGTCAGCCTTCACTCAAAGGACTTACAGAGTCCTGATCATGCTCAGAATGCTTTGTTGGTTTTATTATAATTCTAGATTTGAATGAAAGAGCAACATTGCTGCCTTTGGAACCCAGGTTAACTCAATTTGTTGAGGCTATGACTAAGTTTATCTGATGTCCAAGATTTGGCGATAGAGACATTAAAAGATAGGCATATCTTTTCCTGTATGCATTGGATGTGGCTAAGGCAACAAAACTTTTAATTAAACTTTTAACATGTTTAGTTCCAAATATGACTAGCATTTTGACAAATTTTTTGGTTCATGCCTACCAAATTACCAGCTCAAGGACAATTCTTGCCATTCAGGCATTTTTCACTGGTCCCCAATATATTTTGATTAATCCTTCACTATACCTCTCTCCTTTTTAAATGGCTTAAAACAATGACGATGTGATTAAGAAAGGGATGCAAGACATATTACCTATGGTAGTTCCAGAGTTTCAAAAATATAAAGGATATATATATCCAAATCCAACCTTCAGAGAAGTTAAGAGGTAACTGGTACACAAGCAGGTGAACTTGGTCCACATGTGATCACAAATTTCTCTTGCACCGCCTAAGTTTCTTAACCTCTCGTTCTTGTAGAGCATTTTTCCAGGAAGGCAGTACAACACTGATCCCTAGAGTGACACATCCATGCCTCTTAAGGGAAAGCTACCTTATTAATTCAAAGATTTTAACTCCCAATACCTAACACTTACTAACTCTGTGCCATGTGTTTGGCACTATGCTAAGCACTTTACATGAATTATCTCACAGAAAACAGATAATATTACTATGTCTACTTTACAGATGACAAAACTAGGGTTTAGAAAGTCATTGAAGCAATACCAACAGTAAAAGACAGAACAGAGATCTGACTGGATCTCACTAAACCTAAAGCCAGACTCTTAATTGCCGTGCTGGACTTCCATGGGAAGAAGAAACTCTTTAGAGTCAGAACAGCTTGGCCACTCTGATCACCTGCATAACAAATCTCTCTTCTTGTGCCATAAGCCAGATTTTTTTTTTATCAAGCGGAGTATAATGTACTCACGTCCCTACACATGCACTTTTCACATAGAAAATCCTCATGAATATATACAGAAAGTAAAGCTATTTAATAACAGCCTTATCTTTGAAAAAAATGGACAGTATACAGGGCTAGTGAAGTGATGATTATCAGTTTCTGGTAATTTGAAAAATTTTGGTAAATCTTTTCTCCTTTCACAGAAAATTCCACATACTGATGTTGGAAAGCATATTTTATGAGGTCCTTTCTTTTGCTCAACATTGTCCTTTTTGTGGTATCCTCTTTTTAAATGCAAATGTTCCTGGAAGAGTAAATACTAAGTGATGAACAACTTTGTGTAGATAGCTTTATTATTATCCTCAGTTCCCATGATCCAGAGAAAATATTAAGGGTGCCTGAACGCACAGTGAGCTTCAGGGGGGAAAAAAAAGCAGAATAAAAAATCTAGTAGGTACAAAGGATTTGTCTCAGAACCAGTGAACGAGTTTGCAAACTGACCAATACACAAGGATTATGGTATATCTTCTGTGTTAGGGGGAGCTAGATGTTTCTGTTTTCTAACACAGCTGTAACTTCCTTAATGTGATTTTAATATCTAAGTTATTTCCAGATGTTATTTGTGACCTCTGGGCATGCTCAACATTCTCAGATTCTATGCCTAATGATTACTTTGCTTATAATAAAACATTCCAGGATGTTTTATAAAATTTCCTAATAAATAAAAAAGATAGACCTAAGCTTCCACTTCTGGGAAGATAGAATAGACACACCTTTCTCTATTCCTCCCACTAAGTACAATTAAAAGCCGTTGGTATTGTATATGAAACAAACATAAGAAGACTCTGAAAGGTAGAGAGAAGAAGGCCGACTGGCTATGGAAATCAAGACCCAAGGAACAACATAGCAATGAGTTCTCTGGATTTTCTTTGTTTCATGCATCCCAGACTGGAAGCTGAAAAAGTTAGCAACCCAGAAATGCTAATGAGTCAAGGTTTTTAGGAAAGCCCCCAGCAAAGAAATAGAAGTTATAAAAAAGAAACAAATTTAAATTTTAGAAATTAAAAATATAGCAACTGAAATAAAAAGTAGAGTAGATGAGCCTAATAGCAGAGGGTAGGGGGCAGAAGAAAGAACCAATGAACAAGAAGCTAGAACAATAGAAATTAGCCAACATGAAAGAAAGAAAGAAAGAAAGAAAGAAAGAAAGAAAGAAAGAAAGAGAAAGAATGAATTTAGCCGATATGAGCAACCAAGCAAGAGAAAATACACTAGAAGGAGAAGGGGAGAGGGAGGAGGAGAGACTCAGGGGCCTATGGGACCATAATAGAATACTAACATTTGTGTCATTGGAATCCTGGAAGGGGAGGAAAACAAAAGTGGTGCTGAAAACTTACACTTTTTAAACTTATACTTCACCCAAGCTTGGAGTGATAATGGTTGACAACTTCCCAAACTTGATAAGAGACGTAAACTAACAGATTCAAGAAGCTTAGCAAACCGTAAATAGAATAAAGCCAAAGAAATCCAAAGAAATCCACTTTTTTATGATTTTTAATCATAATCAAACTTGAAGTGACACAATATTTTAAAGGTGCTGAAAGAAAATAACTGCCAACCCCGAATCCCATTCTCAGGAAAAATATCCTTCAGGAATGAAGGGGAAATCAAGAAATTCTCAGACGAAGGAAAACGAAGAGGCTGTTACCAGCAGACCTACCCTAAAAGTATAGCTAAGTAAAGTTGCTAAGAAGAAAGGAAATAAAAGAACGAACCTTGGAACATCAGGAAGGATGAAACAGTACAATAAGCAGAAATATGGGTTAAAAAAACACTTTTCTTCTCCTTATGAATTTTCTAAATTAGTTTGATGGCTGAAGCAAAAGTTTTCACATTGTATTTTGCACTACTAAATGAATATAAAGGAAAAATTTAAGACAATTATTTTATAAATTTGATAGGATAAAGGGATCTAATGGGAGAGAGTTTCTATATTTCACCCAAACTGGTGAAGTGACAACATAAGTAGACTGTGATGTTATGCATATATAATAGAATATCTAGTCATATGAAAAGTTTTTTTTTAAGTTACACAAAGAGATACACTAAAAGATACTATAGATAAATAAAAAATGGAATTCTAAAAAATATTCAAGTAGCCCACGGGAAGTTAGTGAATAAAAACAGAGAAATGAAAAACTGAGGGAACAAACAGAAACCAAAAGGAAAATGTCAGACTTAGGTTCTAACTTATCAATAATTGTATTAAATATATCAATTAAAATACAGAAGAAGCCAAATTCATAATTTAAAACTCCCCAAAGAAGAAATCCCCATAACTAGAAGTTTTTATCAGAGAATTTTACCAAGTGTATATATAAGAATTAAAGCCAATTCTACACAATGTTTTGCAGAAAATAGAAGAGAAGGGAATACTTTCCAACTCATTTTATGAAACTAGTGTTACCTTGATGCCAAAAACCATATAAAAAAGTACAAAAAAAGAAAACAGACTAATATTGCTCATGAATATAGATGGAAAAATGCTTAACATTCTATTAGCAAATAGAATGCAGCAATGTATAAAAAGAATTATACAGTGTAACTACGTGGGGCTTATCCCATGAATGCAAATCTGATTCAATATTCAAAAATAAATCACCGTATTCTACCATATTAACAACGAAGAAAAATCACATGATCATATCAACTGATGTAGAAAATTAGACAAAACTCAAAACCCATTCATGTTAAAAATTCTTATCAAAACAGAAATAGAGGAGAGCTTCCTTAGCCTGATAAAAAGCATCTAAAAAAAAAAACCTATAGCTAATACTATACTTAATGGTGAAAGACTGAATAATTTCCCCTAATATCAGGGAAAAGGTAAGGATGTCCCCTCTTACTACTCTTCTTCAGCATAGTGCTTAAAGTTCTAGTCAATGCAATAAGGCAAGAAAAGGAAATAACAAGCATACATGTCAGAAATGAAGAAATAAAACTGTCCCTATTTGCAGATGACATCATGATCTACATAGAAAGTATCAAGTAATCTACAAAAAGACTATAAGAGCTACTGGATCCAGCAAAGTCACAGGATGTAAAGCAAACATATAAAAGTCTATTGTATTTCCATATACTGGCAAAGAATTAAAAACACAGTACAATTTACAATTTACAATTGCTCAAAATATGAAATACCCAGGTATAAATCTAGCAATACATGTGCAGGATTTATACTAAAAACTACACAATGCTGATGAAAGAAATAAAAGGTTTAAATAAATGGGGAGACATACTATATTCATTATTTGAAATACCAGACATAATTAAGATGTCAGTTCTCTCCAAAGTTGATATATAAATTTAACATCATTTTTTTAGCAAAATCCTAGCAACACTATTTGTAGATATAGGCAAAGTATTCTAAAATTTATGTGGAAAAGAAAAGGAATTAATATAGGTAAAATAATTTTTAAAAAAAGAATAAAATGAGAGGAACCAGTCTATCTGATTTCAAGACTTATGACATAGCTACAGTAATCAATCCTGTGGTATATATGTGGGGATAGATACATAGATCATTAAAACAGAACACAAAAATAGACCTACACAAATATGACAAGTCGATTTTTGACAAAGCTGCAAAAACAATTCAATGGAGGAAAGATAGCTTTTCTAACAAGAGAGGGAGAAAGAAGAGGAACAAGAAGGAGGAGGAGGAAGAAGAAAGAGGAGGAGGAGAAGGGGGTAAGGAGGAGGAAAGAGGAGAAAGAACTTAGTCCTATGTCTCATACCTTATACAAAAATTAAGTAAAATGAGACCACGGACTTAAATGTAAGACATTAAACTATAAAATTTTTAGAAAATCATAGGAGAAAATCTTCAAGATCTAAGGCTAAGCAGAGTTCTTAGACTTGACGCCAAATACACAACCTATAAAAAGAAACTACTAAACTGTACTTCATCAAAATTAAAAACTTTTGGTCCACACAAGACTCTGTTAAGATGAAAGACAAGCTACAGACTGGGAGGAAATATGTGCAAACCACATATCTGACAAAGGACTGATTTCTAGAATATATTAAAATTCTCCAAACCCAGCAACAACAACAACATCAAAATCCTATTAGAAAATGGGCAAAAGACATGAAGAGATATTTTATGGAGGAGAATATACAGATGGCAAGTACTGAGTACATGAAAGATGTTTGTATCATCACCCATTAGGACAATACAAATTGAAACCACAGTAAGACATCACTGTGAATCAATGAGAATGGCTACAATAACAAACAATAGCGACAGACTTCTGGCAATGATGCATAGGAACCGGATCTCTTGTGTATCGCTGCTGGAAGCCTGGAATGCTACAGCCACTGCGCAGAAACAGGTTTCTTTTAAAAAGTAAACATGCACTCGTGTGGAATTTAAGAAACAAAACAAATGAACATAGGAGAAGGGAGGGAAAAATAAAATAAGATGAAAGTAGAGAGGGAGGCTAAATTCTAGGAAACAAACTGAGGGTTGCTGGAGGGGAGGTAGGTTGGGGGAGGGGGTAATTGGTGATGGGCATTAAGGAGGGCGCTTAATGTAACAAACTATAGAAATGATCCCTGAAAGTATAGTTTTAAGGAGGGCACTTGAGTACATGAGCACTGGGTGTTATATGCAACTGATGAATCACTAAATTCTACCTCTGAAACTAATAAAAAAAGAAATAAAAAAGTAAACATGCAACTATCATGTGGCCCAGCAACTATACTACTGGATACATTTTTCCCGAGAGAAAAAAGACATGTTTATACAAAAACCTGACCACAAACTAAACACAGATTTTTGTAGCAGCTTTGTTTATAACAGACCCAAACTGGAAACAACCCAGATGTTCAACAGGTGAATGGTTAAACAAATTGTGGTACATCCATACCATGAAATACTATCCAGCAGTAAAACAAACTATTGCTACACAGATTGACCTGATTGAATCTCCAGAGAATTATGCTGTGTGGAAAAAGCCAGTCAGAAAAGATAACATACTACATGATTCCATTTTTATATCATTCTTGAAATAACAAAATTATAGAATGGTGAACAGATTAGTGGTTCCCAGGGGCTAATCGAGGGATGGGGGCAGGTGAGAAGTGGATGTGCTTGTAAAGGGCAACATGAGAGATCCTTGCAGTAATGGAATGTTTCATATCTTGACTCTATATATGTCAGCATCCTGGCTGTGATATTATACTCCAGTTCTGCAAGGTGTTACCACTGGGGGGAACTGGGAAATGGGCCCGTGAATATCTATGTGTTATTTCTTACAATTGCATATGAATCTATAGTTTTCTTAAAACTCCAAAAAAGCTTAATCAAAATAATAATAATAATAATTAATAATAATAAATACTCAGAAGCCTCCAAAATAAAATAAATACAGGTAATTTGAAAAATAGACATTTTGAGATGTACCTATATGCTACTTGGTATCTTCTACCGGGTATTAGAAATTGAAAAATCTGATCATGGAGATCAAATAATTAATGTTTCTTTTTTTAAAAAGAGAGACCTGGAAGAGGTATTGCAAATAGTATTGAACTCAGAGGTATTCTCGATGGGAAGGGGGGTTATGGTGAAAAAGCAATGTCTGCCATGGGCCTTGGAGATGGGGGGATCTGTAGCCTATGAGCCATGTAATTGACATTGCTGAGCTGAAGTTTGGAGACTTAACTTAAACATTTATCAGTAGGATCTCTGACAGCTTGGGAGCTCCAAAGGCTAGAACTTTCCAAAACAACACTCATTTTAGCTTCACTCAAAGCCTAGAGTTTAAAAGTGTCTCAGTCCCCTGGGCTGTCACTCTGGCTGTGCCCAGTAAAATCCCTGGGCTACAGAGTTGGCTGTTTAGCTGATGTTCCACAGTAATCATTTGCTGGCCCACAAATACATTATGCAGTTCATTGCTCAGGAAAATTCTCTCTTTGTTTGAGTTACAGGGATTAAAAGCATTACAGTTTAATCCCTTTGATGCATCCAGGCCATTTTGAAATTGAATGTTTTTCTATTAACTCTCCTACTGGGAACCAATTCACTGCCACTGTAGCAACAGAGCCAGGCAATTCTGATTAATTACAGAATTTCTGCCCTTCTGCCTCTGTGGTCTTTCTAAAATATCTAATAACAAAAGCACTTAAGTAAATCTATGGGTTTAATCGATATTTCATGTAATTTAGAATAAGAAACCTCAAAACCTTTCTATAAAAATAGTGGGGGAGAAAGATGAAAATTAGTAGATTAAAGAAACCAGTGTTTAAAAATTCATATGTATTAAAGGCTCAAGGCTTGTCAACTTACAAAGTCACCAAAAACCGAATCCACGTTAGAAAATCAGCATACGTTTGGTTTATTACAATTGCTGAAGTAGAGAACATGAGTTTATAAGTTATTGCACATTTAATTCAGAAGCTATAATGCTGCTGTCATATTTATAGCCTCTGATTTATAGAGACAGAGACATAATAAACTGTCAGGGAAGATGGTTGTCTGCTCATTAGATCTGCCTTCAGAAGATGGGTTAGAGGGGCGCCTGGGTGGCACAGCGGTTAAGCGTCTGCCTTCGGCTCAGGGCGTGATCCCAGCATTATGGGATCGAGCCCCACATCAGGCTCCTCCGCTATGAGCCTGCTTCTTCCTCTCTCACTCCCCCTGCTTGTGTTCCCTCTCTCGCTGGCTGTCTCTATCTCTGTCGAATAAATAAATAAAATCTTTAAAAAAAAAAAAAAAAGAAGATGGGTTAGACTGAACATTCTCCATACGGGAACCACAAGATGAATGAAGAATTCAACTTTGCTTTCCTTTGTCGACAGTGCCTGTGGAAAAAACTGTATCAGAAGGACATGCCTGATATAGAAAAATGAATATAATACTTCACTTTCTGCACTACATAAAATGGAAGAAATTCTAGGGGAAAATTTAAGCATCTCAAATGCAGGCTAGCACATGTCGAAAAATCAATCTGCCCATTGAATAATAAAAGAAACAGTGGTGACTTCAGAAGATTTAGCATCATAAGAAGACCACAGCATGGCATCTGTTTCTATGCTTAAAAACCAGAATCTGTACTAACTTAAAATTCACAACTCCAACATCATTTCTCACTGGCATCCTATTTGGCAAAATATTTCATACATCAACAAGGATCAGCTCTATACATGACTATTTTTCATGGTATTATCTTATTTTCTTACACTCAAACATGGGATTCATTTCCTGAGTCGTACATTGTAGACATATGCTAAAGAACAGCAATGCTGGGGTATCACGGCTTAAGGACAAAGCACTATGCTGAACACATCACGAAATTATTACGTGGTGTTCATACACACAGAGTCCTCAGAAATGAATTTAGCAATTTTCGTGAGGGCAGTGGTATAGACCTCTTTGAAATTTGAAAGATGAAGTTTCTTTAAGAGGTGTCGTTTGTCAATCTCATAAGAAAATCATCATCTGCTTTTCCCTAAATATTTTCCTGGGAGATGTACTCTTTCCTCAAGATCATCTGTGCATTCAAATGTTATAAAATTCATTTCTTTTATTAAGCAAAATTGATTCATTTGGGATACCACAGACTATTCAGATTTTTCCATTTTTATTCTCTAACAAATGTTTTCATTCCCTTTTTCTTTTTACTTTCTGTGATTTGAATTTAATCATTTTTTACCAGCATTATTTGCCTTCTATGTTTGCATGAGGCATTATGCAAGATGCTGGAAGACATACATAGTTATGAGTCCTGGTTTCCACCCTCCAGGTAGCTTTTCTTTTTACTGGGAGAAAAAGTCATATAAACCAGAGGGAGTTTGACTGAGGACCTTTCTGCTCAGAGGTGGTTCTCAGAATTCTCATCTGAGAGTTTACTAGAAATGCAGAGCCTGATATATTCTCCCATTCAGTAGGTTGCCTTTTTATTTTGTTAATGGTTTCCTTCTCTGTGCAAAAGCTTTTACCAAATAGGTGTAGTCCCTATAGTTCATTTTTGCTGTTATTTCCCTTGCCTTAGGAGATCTATCTAGAAATATGCTGCTATGGCCTATGTCAGAGAAGTCACTGAGTATATTCTATTCTAGGATTTTTATGGTTTCAGGTCTCACATTTTTTTCCTCCAAGTTTTTATTTAAATTCTAGCTAGTTAACATACAGTGCAATATTAGTTTCAGGGGTAGAATTTAGTGAGTCATCACTAAATATGTGTCCTCCTTAATATCCATCACCTGTTCAACCCATTCCCCACCCCACTCCACCCCCACCCGCCCTCCCCTCCATTGACCATCAGTTTGGGCTTTTTCCATAATTCGGCTATTGTTGATAATGCTGCTATAAACGTCAGGGTACATGTATCTCTCTGAATCAGTATTTTTGTATTCTTTGGGTAAATATCTAGTAGTGCAGTTGCTGGATAGTAGGATAGCTCTATTTATAACTTTTGAGGAACCTCCATACTGTTTTCCAGAGAGGCTGCACCAGTTTGTATTCCCACCAACAGTAAGGGTTCGCCTTTGTCCACTACCTCGCCAACACCTGGTGTCTCCTGTGTTGTTAATTTAACCATTCTGACTGATGTGAGTGATATCTCATTGTAGTCTTGATTTATATTTCCCTGATGATGAGTGATGTTGGGCATCTTTTCATGTGTCTGTTAGCTATCTGTATGTCTTCTATGGAAAAATGTCTATTCATGTCTTCTGCCCGCTTTTAATTGGATTTTTTGGTTTGGGGATGTGTGTTTTTATAAGTTCTTTACCTATTTTGGATACTAACCTTTTATCAGATATGTCATTTGCAAATATCTTCTCCCATTCTATAGGCTGCCTTTTAGTTTTGTTGATTGTTTCCTTCACTATGGGAAGCTTTTTATTTTGATGAAGTCCCAATAGTTTATTTTTGCTTTTCTTTCCCTTGCTTCAGGAGACATATCTAGTAAGAAGTTGGTTCAGCTAAGGCCAGAGAGGTTACTGCGTTGTTCTCCTCCAGAATTTTGATGGTTTCCTATCTCACACTTAGGACTTTCATCCATTTTGAATTTATTTTTGTATATGATGAAAGAGAATGATCCAGTTTCCTTCTTTTGCATGTAGCTGTTCAGTTTTCCCAACACGATTTGTTGAAGAGACTGTCTTTTTTCCATTGGATATTCTTTCCTCCTTTGTCAAAGATTAATTGCCCATACAGTTATAGGTCCATTTCTGGGTTTTATATTTTGTTCCATTGATCTATGTGTCTTTTTTTTGTGCCAGTACCATACGGTCTTGATGACTACAGTCTGTAATATGGCTTGAAGTCTGGAATTGTGGTGCCTCCAGCTTTGCTTTTCATTTTGAAGATTGCTTTGGATATTCAGGCTTGGGGTCTTTTGTGGTTCCATACAAATTTTAAGATTGTTTGTTCTAGCTCAATCTGCTGATGGTATTTTGATAGGGATTACATTAAATGTATAGATTTCTGCTGATGGTATTTTGATAGGGATTACATTAAATGTATAGATTTCTTTGGGTAATATAGACATTTTAACAATATTTGTTCTTCCAACTCATGAACATGGAATGTTTTTCCGTTTCTTTGTGTCATTTTCAATTTCTTTCATAAGTAATGAGTACAGATCTTTTACTTCTTTGGTTAGATTTATTCCTAGGTTTCTTATGCTTTTTGGTGTAATTTTAAACGGGATCAATTCCTTGGTTTCTCTTTCTGCTACTCCATTATTTCTGTATGTTGATTGTGTATCCTGCAATTTTATTGAATCCATATATCAGTTCTAGCAATTTTTTGGTGGAGTCTTCTGGATTTTCTATGTAGAGTATCATGTTGTCTGCAAACAGTGAAAGTTTGACTTCTTCCTTATCCATTTGGATGCTTTTTATTTCTTTTTGTTGTCTGATTGCTGCAGCTAGAACTTCCAGTATTATATTAAATAACAGTGGTGACAGTGCACATCCCTGTCTTATTCTTGTCATGTCTCACATTTAGTTCGTTAATCCATTTTGAGTTTATTTTTGTGTATGGTGTAAGAAAGTGGTCCAGTTTCATTCTTTTACATGTAACTGTCCAGTTTTCCCAGCACTATTTATTGAAGAGACTGTCTTTCCCCCTTTGTATATTCTTACCTCCTTTCTCAGAGGTTAGTTGACCATATAAATGTGTGTTTACTTCTGGGCTCTCCATTCTACTCCATTGATCTATGTGTCTATTTCTGTGCCAGTACCAAGCTGTGGAGAAAAAGGAACCCTCATACGTTTTTTGTGAGAATGTAAATTGGTACAGCCACTGTGGAAATCAGTATGGACGTTTCTCAAAAAATTAAAAATAGAAATATCATATAATACAATATTTCCACTACTGGTATTTAACCAAAGGAGAAAAAAACCCACTAATTTGAAAAGATATATGCAGCCATATGTTTATTGTAGGATTATTGATAATAGCCAAGATATGGAAGCAACCTAAGCATCCATTGACAGATGAATGAATAAGATGCAGTACACACACACACACACACACACACACACACACACACACTCCTGATATTACACAGCCTTAAAAAAAGGGATGAGATTGTGCCACTTGCAACAACATGAATGGACCTAGAGAGTATTATGCTATGTCAGACTGAGAAAGACAAATGCCATATGATTTCACTCGTATGTGGAATCTAAAAAAAATGAATAAACAAAAAGCAGAATCAGGGTGGTAAATATAGAGAACCAGCTAATGGTTGCCAGAAGGAAGGAGAGGGGCTTGAGCAAAATGGGTGTAGAGAAGTGGCAGATATAGCCCTCCAGTTATGGAATGACTGTGTCATGGGAATAAAAGGCACAACATAGGGAGTATAGCAGCGATATTGCAGTAGCAGTGTGTGGTGACAAACGGTAGCTCCACTTGTGGTGAGCGTAGTCTAACGTACAGAGAAGTTGAGTCACAGTGTTGTACACCTGAAACTAATGTAACATTGTGTGTCCACTATACTCAAATTTAAGAATTATTTTTAGGGGCGCCTGGGTGGCACGGCGATTAAGCGTCTGCCTTCGGCTCAGGGCGTGATCCTGGCGTTATGGGATCGAGCCCCACATCAGGCCTCTGCTGTGAGCCTGCTTCTTCCTCTCCCACTCCCCCTGCTTGTGTTCCCTCTCTCGCTGGCTGTCTCTCTGTCGCATAAATAAATAAAATCTTTAAAAAAAAGAAAAAAAAAGAATTATTTTTAAAAAATGCAAAGTCTGAGGCACCTCACCATTCCTATTGAATCAGAAGCTGCATTTTAAAACAGTTTCCAGATTAGCTCCTAATACAGTATGAGGATTGGGAAAGGGGTTGCTGTTGAATGTAAATTGAGTATGCTAAAAACCAGTCTCAAAGTTCCACACAGCATCATTGGCAGAACAATTTTGGAAGCACTGCTTCATAGTCATTTTTTAGTGTTATCCTTAGATTTTGAATCTTACCTGGGTCTGAGGTTAACTGAGCAATTGGATGGATAGAGATCCACTTAAAAACAAATTACTTAAAGACCTTAAGAAACCTTTCAAATTAGAAGATGCCACAGTTCTGCCTGTAATTTTGTATATCAGATTTTTTAATGTAATTCAGAATTCTCCTGATGTCACTAGCTTACAAGTAAAAATAGGTTCAGATTTACTTTAATACTCAAATTGCATAGGTTTCTAGCTCCCTAGTGATGGGAGGAACAATGAAGTTATTCACTAACCTAACTTCTAACACCTTACTAACTTAAAAAAAATTTGTATTGTTGTAAAATTTAGATAAGATTAAATTGACCATTGTAACCAATTTAAGTGTACAGTTCAGTGGCAGTAAGTACATTCACATTGCTGTGAAACCATCACCACTGTCTATTTCCAGAATTTTTTCACACTCTGAACAGAACCTCTGTACCTAATAGCAGTAGTTCCATCTTGCCTCTTCCCCCAGTCCCTTGCAACCATCATTCCACTTTCTGTCTTTATGAATTTGACTATGCTAAATACCTCATATCAGTGGAATCATACAGTATTTGTCCCTTTGTGACTGGTTCGTTTCACTTAGTATAATGTCTTCAGGATTCATCCATGTTGTAGTATATGCCAAAATTTCATTCCTTATTAGAGCTGAATAACATTCTATTATCTGTACATAACAGTTTTTGTTTATCCACTCATCTATTAATAGACATATGGACTGTGTCCACCTTTTGGCTATTGTGAATAATGCTGGTACTACAGTTTACTATTTTATATTACTGAATATAAAGCTATTGAAAGCTATATTTGTCTTGCTGTTAAGCTGGGCAAGTTAGATACATTCCATGGAAACTGTCACCACATACATAGTGAATCCCTTGGGGGAAATGTATCCCATTCCACGCCATTGTTTCTAAAGTTCAGCATCACTACCAAAGCCAAGACACTCCACTGCAAGTTCTAGCTACCAGTGTTGCTGTTACTTTTTTCAAAACAGAATTCCTGGTGGGAGGGAGAAGATACCCTCCCCCAGGATTAAGCTTACACTCAAAAGTGACCTGGTTGCCACGTGTACAATACTGTCGATACTTCCTGTCATTCAGAGGCAGGTAATTCCCCCAAAGCACACCTTGGGTGGGTTAGAGGTGATCCCAGTGCCAGTCAGAATATTCCAGAATCAGGGGCACCTGGGTGGCTCAGTCAGTTAGGTGTCTGCCTTTGGCTCAGGTCATGATCCCAGAGTCCTGAGATCAAACCCCACACCCGGCTCCCTGCTCAGTGGGGAGCGTGCTTCTCCCTCTCCCTCTGCCTGTTGCTCCCCCCACTTGTACTCTCTCTCTCTTTCTGTCAAATGAATAAATAAAGTTTTTTAAAAAATAATAAAATAAAAAGCATATTCCAAAATCAGTTCTCTATGCCAACAACCCATGGCCTAGGTTGCAATCTAAGAAGCCAGTCTGGATCCCCTTTCCTTCAGTTTCCCTGGGCTATCTCTTGATGACTTTAATTTCAAAGAAGTTCATTAGTTTTTCTTGCCATCTCACCTCCATAAAGATTATTGCTAGTCCTTTGGATATGTTTTTAAAACTTTGAATCACAAAGTGAAAGAACTGAGATCGGAAGTGTTTTCATCCCATGACCCTTCTGTGTAGCAAACACTTTTTTGGAATGTGTACCTTGTAAGGTCTATAGACCACTGGGTTTCACAGGGAGCATGAGGGTTCCATCTGCCTACAGAACTAGAGCCAGGCTTGGCTTATCAAGAAGTCCCATTGTATTCTCTTCAGCACAAGGGTGAGTATTTGCTTTACATCCCTATGAAACTAAAAACTGCCATAAAAGTGGTTTTCCCCAGACCAAGGGAGTCCACCCAAAGGAGAATGGAAAGGAGAACTTATTTTAAATGATTTTCCATCCTATAAAAAAATTTAAATCTGATTTCTTCTGGATACGCCATTAGATATGTATACACTTACCTTTGGAGGTCTGCTGGGGCAGGTCCACAAGAACTCTTATCAAATCAAGGAGTAGCCCTCTGAAGGAAAACTCATCCTGGGGGGAAGGAGAATCAGGCAAATGAGTCTGACACAGTAACTAAACCTCAGGTGTTTAGGAGTCATGGCAATTCTGAATGCAGCATGCATCTATCTCTCAGGCCTGACCCCAAACACACGAACAGCTGAGTCTTAGGGAGCAAAGGTATTCTGAGAAAAACTGGAAAGGCTCTCTTTACTAAGAACTCTGTAAGGCACTGACACTTAGCAAATGCTCTGGTGGTGTGTATATGCTATCATGTGACACAAAAGTGGTGGTTTGTAGGGAGTGATCGCTCCAGTTCTGCAAGGAACATATAGTTTTGGTGCCTGCATGACTTGAGGCACCCTGATGGACCAGTATACAGACTGCAGTGTCTGGAGCAAATGTGCAGGTGAAGGTGAGTGGCAGAGGAGAGTGGCATTAGTGTGACCAGAAGTGCTGTCAAGCCTTCACAGGTATTAGTGCTCACAGAGATGCTGATGCCACCTGATGGAACCACCGTGTTTAGAAAGGGCAAGTCCGGAGCAACTTCATACAGTTTGGCTAGTCATAGCCTTTCCTTAAGAAAACTGGGGCAGGAGAGCAGAACATGGTACATGCTATGATGTGTTGTAGGACCGGCGTCTGAGCATGCGTGAGACACTCCTAGGGACTCTCTCAATGCCGATGACATGAAATTCTGACTCATACTACCAACGGGCTCCCATTACTTTTATCATGGATTTCCTTGGACTTAGGAGGCCCATGGTTCCTTAAATTAGGCTCATAGAGGCAAATTTGAGACTGTTTAAGAGAATCAGATGATCAAATTTTCACTTCTTACCTCATCTCCTAAACAGGATTTTTTTTTTACTATACTATTTGTTTGTTTCTAATAGTGTCTTTTATGTTTCTAAAAATGAGGAGCAGTTAACTATTTACTGCTTTAAATTAATAAACTATTTATTCCTTATAATACAGAGTAAGGGTCACAGCTTATTGAACAATGGGGTGATCAAACAGGTAAATACGTGTGAATGAGTGACATGATGATTGTAAGACAATAGGGAGTGGCTGGAGAAAGTGCAGTCCCTTTCTAAAGAAATGCTGTTTTCACTGAAAACAAAACCCAAACCAAAAATTTTGCTAGGCCTAACAAAACCTGTTTATGGGCCATACTGCCAAGGATCTTCACCCAATCTTCATTTTTCTAATCCTCACCACAAAGAAAGTTGATTTCACTGCAATACTGTTGGGATCAATGATCTTTTTCATGATTAACATGGATAAAAACCAACAGAAACATATCATAATATTACTCCAGTTATCCTAGAAGCTGATCAAAAGCAGGGACCCTACTACTTTACCTTTGTATTCTGTGTACCTAACCAGTTTACAAATACCAGGCATCATGATCTCATGGGGAAACCAGATCATTTCTGGTTTATCACTGTAGGAGTGATAATACTTAACAAACACTGAGCGCTCATTTCTTGCTGGGCATTGTACCAAGAGTGTACCGTATGCTATGTTATTTGCTCTTCCCAACTAACTTACTATGAAAGTATTATCATTATCCCAAATTTACAGATGAAGGGACTAATGCTAGAGACAAAAAAATTGTAAGCAGAGATTCCATGACTCCAAAGTCCATGATGTGAACCAAATGTAAATACTTATGATAAAGCAAGAGAGTGAGTCAGCAGTTCAAGTATTGCGCAATCAGGTGGAGCAAAGATATTGAATGTAGGTAAAATTTAACAGAACTATTGCTTGCAAGAACAGACCTTTGGCACTTTTTACAGAATGTAGGAGTAGTGGATCCAGGGGAAGTTTGGATGGGGTTTGGTGGTGGGAGGGGGATGTCAGTGGGATAAGGGTGAGGTGGGGTCTGGCCAGCAGCCCAGCTTTTCTTCTACCATAATTTCTGTCTGTCCCTCCCTCCTCTTCCTCTCATCATCTGTCCACTTATACAGCTTCCAACTAAGAAGAACTAAACTAAAACTTAGGAAAAAATACTCTATTTCCTATATTTGAAGCACATTTGATTTTTCTGTCCACCTCCCAACCCACCTCTGGGGGTCTGGCCTCTATCAAGTTAGGAAAACAGAAAAGTGTAAACTTTATTAATGTAGAGAAAAGGACAGAATGCTTTCCCCTTCATAGCACACCAGTTATGCTCTAGACAGCAAGTTTGATTATATTGTGGATGTTTCCCTCTGAGGGAAGGGCTAGAAGAGATCAGAGAGGATGAACCCCAACTCCCACAGGAGCTTGAGAGGCAGAGCAAAGTGCTGTTCTACCTTGTGTCTGGGCTCTATGCGTGGAGGGGATTTCTAGCACTACTGTTTCTGACAATGAACAGAATTTTCCCACCCTTCCCAATGTCACTCTGTGACGGTTAATTTTATGTGTCAATTTGTCTAGGTTACAGCACCCACGTATCTGGTATAACATTATTCTAGATGTTTCTGTGCATATATTTTTTATATGAGATTTACATTTAAATCTGTATACCTTGAATAAGGCACATCACCCTCCATAATGAGGTGGGCCTTATCCAATCAGTTGGGAGCCTTAATAGAAAAAGACTGATCTCCCTGGAAGAAAGGTTAATTCTACCAGCAAACCATCCACTTCTGGACTCAAACTTCAACTCTTCTCTGGGATTCCAGCCTGCCAGCAGCCTTCAGATTTTGGACTTTTTAAGCTTCTTTAACTGTGTTAGCCAACTTCTTAAAATCTCTCTTTCTCTTTCTCTTTTTAGATAGATAGATTGACAGGTAGATAGATTTACAGATATATGCAGATATATATGTGTGTATATATATATATACACACATCTTTTTCTATTTCTCTGGAGACTTGACTAATACCTTATTTTATCAGTCCTTTTTTTTTTTAAGATTATTTATTTATTTATTTATTTAAGAGACAGAGCACGAGCAGTGGGGAGGAGCAGAGGGAGAGGGAGAGGCCTGCTCCCTCCCGATCAGGGAGCCTGAGGCTGGGCTTGATCCCAAGACTCTGAGATCCTGACCCCAGCCCAAGGCAGACACTTAACCCATGAGCCATCCAGGCGCCTCTATCAGTTCTAAGATATACATTTTTTTGCACTTTAACATCTATGAAATCATAAGATATCTTAAATTGATACAGTTTTAAGTGAAATATGATTTTTCTTAGTTTGACAGAGTATTCAGCATCCCCCCAACTAGATCTTAATTTGCAACCTGCAGTCCAATAGATTGGTGTATTGAGCCAACCGATTATAGTATAACCAGCATCTATGATATATGTAATTATGCAGTAACTTCTCTCCAAGGACCTAGGAACTCTGCGAAGTTTTATTTTTTTAATGTTTTTTAGAGATTTTATGTATTTATTTATTTATTTATTTGAAAGAGAGAGAGTGAGAGAGAGAGAGCATGAGCAAGTGGGAGGGGCAGAGGGAGAGAGAGAAGCAGACTCCCTGCTGAGCAGAGAACCCAATGCAGGAGACTCAATCCCAGGCCCTGAGATCATGACCTGAGCCAAAGGCAGATGCTTAACCGAGTCACCAGGCTCCCCTCTGTGAAGTTTTAAATAATAATTTTCCATAATCCTGTCATTCAACTGCCATCTGTAAACTCTGAAAAATATTTTTTTAAGGGGATGAACGTTATAAACGTTACGAAGGATATAGAATCTTATAGGAATGTTTTGGAAGGGGAGAATAGGAAAAGATAATACCAGGTGTTTCTCCTTAAGTAAGTAAGCCTCATTGCACTACCTAAGTAAGTCCCACTTTCCTTTCAGTACAGGTTTCTAGCACTTTAGCCCCTTCACTCTGTTGCAAGTGGTAGCATTTTGTTTTTCTACCAGGTAAATTTTCAAAAGGACTGGATAATTGGCCAATACGACAACACTTTTTTTTACGTATCAGTTTGTTACACAAAATTAAGTGCTCCTTGAAGGTAGGAATAGGTATTAGGTGTGTGCATATCTCTAGTATTTAGCGTGTATACATGGTGTATGTGGACATTTGTCAATACATGCATGTTACTGAATGTGTTGACTACATTGTGAAGTGTTAATGAATGTCCAGGCATCCAAGGGAGATTGTCTCTTCTAGGTTGTGAAAGCCTTGAAGGTAGCTTAGTCAAAATAGCAAAGGTTTGATACTATCAAAACACTGGTTTGAATACTGATTCTGCCACACACAGGCTGGGTAACTTTGGAATATAAGTTAACTTCTCTGATCTTCAGTTTGTTGCACGTGGAAAGGGAACACTCTATCTATGTTGAAGAGTTTTGTGAGGGTTAAAGTAACTTTTGAAAGAAACAGACACTTCATACTCTCACAGAAATGTGGTAGGTAGCTCTCATTGTTCTGTCAGCCCTCTCTTGCTTCCCTGCTCTAGCACTAGGCACAGTGCCTAGTACTTGGAAGATATTCAATCGTGTTTGTTGAATGAATCACAAAGAAGTGTCTTGACAAAAAACACATACTATTTTTGACTTTCTGTACAACATGCAATAAATTTTATAGCCTGACTCTTATAAATAAAAAGTAAAGAATCATTCATAATATGATTCTTCTTTACTCCAAATTTTCAATATTTTCAACTGAAGAGCCTAAGCTCTGTTGTATTATTCCTATTCTAGTCTCTCTCTCTAATTTATAAATATCATCTTAATTTAAATGAAAACAACCAACCATCAAACAAAACCACAAGTACTTTAAATAACAGAACTTACCTCAAGTTTATGGTATCACTAGATTGAATTTTCACATGGGGAACCAAAATGCTTATTTCTACTTTTTAAGAGATAATCACAACATTGACGTTTTAGTGTCAAAATTATTTCCTCTTTTTCCTTTCCTCTTTCTTTCCTTCCTTTTTCTCCTGTCCTCTCCCCTACCCACCATCTGTTTGTTTAGGAGTTCAATGAATGAATCATCCAACAGGCGAACGAACTCTGGATGACACATTACTTTAAGCCACATCTGAAATAAATTGAAAGTTTAAAAAAGGCCACATAACATCAATCAGTGTGCATGCTATTCTCACTGAAAGACAATCAGATGCCAGAAGGGCCTTTTGTAACACACTGTCCAGGAACTATCAGTTCCAACATCCACATGTACATTCTTCATGTGAAACATTGGCAGCCATTTTGTACTTACTATTGTACATTCATAGTTCTTCAGATAAATGATTCACCACATTATGGTAGCATTAGGTCAGAGAAGCGAAACTCATAGCTAGAAGACAATGTCAAAACCAAGTTTCAGGTGGCAATAGGAAAAGCAAAGCCTACAAAGACAAGAAGCTGAGTGTAGACAGATGGAAGGAAGGTAGGAACGAAGGAAGGAGATGTGGGTTGATGAATGGATTTAGGGCCAGATTAGTTCAAAAGCCTGAATCAAATTTCAACTCTAAGCTGTGGAAATTGAGCTTCTTTTGTTTCCAAATAGAAACTTTGCATATTCAATGGAACCATTTAACAAATACTCTGTGTCAGATGTTCAAGACACAGAGGATATATCACTGAACAAAATAGAAATCTGTAAACTCAGAGATTTTGTTCCAGTAGGGAAAAATATAATAAACAACATAACCAACAAATAAATTATAAAGTATATTGAAAGAGAAAGAGAAGTGCTAAAGAGAAAGAAAAAAAATCAGCATAAACAGTAATGTAGGGGCACCTGGGTGGCTCAGTCGTTGTCTGCCTGGGGCTCAGGGCCTGATCCCAGGGTCCTGGGATCAAGCCCCTCATCGGGCTCCCTGCTCTGCTGGGAGCCTGCTTCTTCCTCTCGTGCTCCCCCTGCTTGTGCTCCCTCTCTCGCTGGCTGTCTCTCTCTCTGTCAATAAATAAATAAAATCTTAAAAAAAAAAAAACAGTAATACAAATGCCAGAGTACCAGAAGTTTCAGTTTAAATGATGTGCTCTTAACATGAGGATTACTTAAATATCAATTATTTAAATGATTGAAAATGGCAGAGTCACAAAATTTTTTAAAAACTAACATTACATAAAGAGAGGAATTTTATGACATATAAAAAAAACACTATTTTCATTGAACTAAATAAAGCCCTGAAAACACTTCAGAGATAATTACTTATCTATATTCTTTTTTCATAAAACTCTGTACTATTAAAACAAAGAACACAGGTATGTGAATTTAACTTACTGGCAGGGTTAAAGTCCTTTAAAAACACTCTCATCTCATCATTGTCCATGTGACCGATACTATTATCCCTATTTTACAGGTGGGGACATTGAGGGCCAAAGAATGTTTATGACTAAACACAATGAGTCAGTGGTGAGGATTATGGAAAATGCATGTCCAAGGCAGCATGCAAATGACTTCGTTTTATGTGGGTTTGGCTATGTAAGTTACATTATCTCAGCAGTTTTGTGAACATGGCTTTCTTCATGATTATCTCTCTTCCTGTCTTGTTGTCCCAAGAGACCTGGCTATTGAGAAAAGCTCTGTGAGAGCTGAGAATGAGTGCAAATGCCTGAAAGTCACCATAGCCATGTGCAGAATGTGCCATGCTACAGGTTTCTTTAATGGAGGGATTCAGGAAAAGACTAGCTACTGACAACCAGTTTAAGTTCCAAGGGTTTTTTTGTTTGTTTTCCTCCTAGAAAAGTGCCTTTTTGGCTCTCACTTCATAGGGAAGTGAAAAAGTCTTTACAGTAAGTCAGTCCCTTGTCTCCTTTCACTTTTTAAATCTTAAGAACATGGTTAATACCATGTATGTGTGATTCAGCTAATGAGCTCACTGAATACACTTGACAAGTAACAGCAATGGCAGTAACCCCACTAAACTTAAGCGATGATGATTTCTTTAAATTTGGAATTCAAGATAAAATTGGAAAATACGTCAAGGAGAGGTGAATTTTTCAGGCTGTCCTATCACATAACTTGAAATTTTTGGCCAACAGAATGCAGCTAATTATTTATTTTCTATAACTGGTCATTTTGAAAATTTTCCAAGTTACTGCAGACTAAACTTAAAACAGGATATTGTATTAATCAATCTTAAATATGGTTTAAGAGTTTATGCCCAACTGGTTTCCTTGAAACCTTTTTCATTTGTGTTACCCGACTATTTTCCCATGAAAGAGTTGAAGACAAATGTACAATGCTGTTAACCCATTTTGCTACTTGGATTATTATTTTCACACATTTACACACACACACACACACACACACACACACACACACACACACGGAGTGCCTAATTAAAAGGCCTCTGAATATACAAACTGTTTTTCCCCAAAGCTCCTTAATTTGTCCACCTTCATTTCATTAGTGGCCATTTTCCTTCCCTTGAAAGGTATCATAATTAAAACCCCAGGAATTCCCAAATAAACAACTTCTCCCTCTGTCATCCTTGTTCTGCTGCTTTTTGACCTTGACCCTAAAAACTAATCACGCCTTATCAGAGCCAGTCAAGCTGACTGGGGTTAAGGTCAATTTAATTAGAACTTGAGTGTGCCATCAGGTATGTGAATTTTTACCCCTTCCAGAAAGAGGTTAGAAATATGAGAATGGAGCCCTGGTCTGGTTTGAAAGAAAACAAATTGGTTTCACTGTGACCACTGTGATGTCTGGCTATCTAATTTCTCAGTTGGCTTACAACCAGGTGCCCTACATACAGCTAGTCTCAATAGCTGTTACACAGGTCTACCAGAAGGAAACTTTAACTGGTGAGAATGCTGGAGCTGAATCTGTCCAGGAAACTGGGAACAGGGTGACATCAGCTGGCCTCCAGAAGTTTTGAGAACTTCCATTTGGCTTCCAAGAACAATTCAAGGTGTTAATTTTGATTTATAAAACTGTCTGTGTTTTGGATGCTTAGTTACCTTAGAAATCGGCTCTAAGGTTGCAAAGAGTTCCCAGATTTACACTTCAGACACCCAGAAGCACCACCCTTCTGTGAAAAGCCAAGATGACTAGAATTAATGGCAGCCTTAATCTGACAGAACCCTATTTTGTACATTCAGTTCCCACCACCGACCCCGATTTCCTTTATTGAGTAGAAATGTGAATGTGGGAAAACTTTGGCATTAACAGCTTAATATTACTGAGTTTTTAAACATTCAAGGTCCAATTTTAGAAGGACTTAACAACAAATTCAAGTGTATATTTTAACAATTTATTGTTTATAACACTATACCGCATGTTTATTTGTATTAGATCATATATTTAAACCACTATCTTCTCACTGGCAAGCACACACATTCCCATGAGCAATGAGATTTGAATATATTAGGTGTCATTCTCTGTAAACACATTTTTTTAAAAATCTGCCTCATATTTATACCAGGTTTTTAAAAGGATTTGGCAGATTTTTTTTCCTGAGATTGATTTAAACTGCATACACGTCTACATTTACTATTATATCCTATTATATCCTTATACTCACCCATCATCTCATTTTTCCAAGAAATTCTGAAAATTCTTTGATCCAAACAGTGAACTGTTGAGGCTGTCTGGTAATTCAACCTAAGTATTCCCTGGAAATAGCAGTATCCTCAATGCTCAAAGCTACTCCTTTTTAATATTCTACAGATTGTTCCAGGACTGTTCTGTAACATTCTTTTCACCTACAGCTTGTCTTCCTTATATCTTCTTCACAAAGAATAAAACAGAAGCAAACTGGTTAAGAGGCTTGCTTAAGGCCATCCAATAGATTAATAATAGAAGTAGGGTTGCCATACCCTATCTCCTTGAAGAAAGCTTTTTGTGCGTATGCATCTTTCTGCCAACTAAATTACCCTGTACACTATCAGAAGACAGTCTCAAGACAAAGTGTTCTTGCTGTTTTTGTTAAAACATGGATATGAAGTGCACACATATGAGAAGGTCATATAAAAGAACAAGAAATAAGTAGAGAGTCAATTCAACATTTAAGTATGAGTAAAATACATAACTGAAATTATGTACAACTAAAAGTGAATAACTTTGAAATTGGACAGTTACTGATAACCTTAAAGACTCTTGCACTGCTCTCAAAAGCAGAGAACTGCTGTGCTAACACACTAGGAAGACCAGCAGTTACTCATTCCCTTTCATAAACTCACCAGTACAGTCACTAGCATAAAAAGTAAAGATTGTTAGCAATGCCTAACCACCTCATTGCCCAAGTAACCGTCTTTTCTTATTGTCTTCAGCATGAAGGAAGTGGCAAACCAGTAGGACTGTAATCTATTATCTGTTACCACTTAGAGCAGTGTCATGTTGTGACACCAAGAGAGAAAGTCTAGAGACACAGACATAGGGGAAACACATCCAATAAAAGCTGTACTAGACCTTCATCTTTCCTTCAAATGACTCACTTATAACTGTGAGTATACTGGGTGTGTGTGTTCGTGGGAAGAAGGAAAAGAAATATTTGAAGAAAAGTTTAGAGAAGACAGAGTATGGTGGGCAAAGGGTGATTACACCAGAGTAGGCAGTCTCCTGGTCCTGATCCACACACCTATGAATCAATTTCATATGTGCACACACATCCCCATAAATTATCCCTACAGATTATTGGATGGAGAAGCCCAGATACTAGGTGGCAGAACACATGATGACTCCTCGTGCCAGGACCCTTGGATAGTGCATACAGTGGAAGTTGGGTAGCACACATCAAAGGCACACTTGCTCTAGTCACCAGAAAGCACATGAATAAAAGTAAATGCAAAAGGACCTGAACTGTAATGCTGTTTTGCTAAAGCTCATCTGGCCGCCAAGTATGGTCAAAACAGCTTTTTGTTTGCTTGTTTTAAGCCCTAGAGCTTGTAGCTGTTGGCTTTTATGATTAAGACATAAATTTTGAGAAAATCCTTTAATTGTTATGCTTTTTAAACCTTAATGCCTGGATACTACTCTAAAGATTCCCTTGCCTCTCTTCTGTCCTACTCTGTAAAATGTCAACTCCGCAGTTCTTCCAGGATCCAGCACAAAGCTGACTAGAAAGATCGTAAAATTAGAGATCACAAGCATTAAGATAAAATTGTTATTTCTCCCATGAACTAAAAACTAGTGTAAACTTTTATATAGTTTAAACTTAAAGTTAAGCTTCAAATAATCCTTGAGAAAGTCTATATGAATTATGGGATAATAACAGTGAAGAAATCACGTTTGTATAAACATGTTGGTTCTGTAGTAAAACATTTTAAACTTTCTTAAATGTTTTAAGAACCTAAATTGAAAAAAACACGTACTTGAAGTGTTAATATGAAGTCTGGTTGACTTATTTTACTATAAATTAGAAATAAAATATAGATGCTAAAATATCAGATATCAGTTTATAGCTGATATTTATAGTTTTATAGCAAATGTTGTGCTATGTAAGCATATTCTGATTGGACCCTTAAGATCTATGGACGGATTTCAGACAGCGCATCTTTTATAATTGTGTGAAAAATTGTGCACCTATGTAAAGATATCTTCCATCAAACTTCAAATGGGTTCAAGACATATATAAGAAAGCTTTAAAAACCGACCCAAAGCCTACATCTTACACAATTCAAATCTTTTTAGTAGCCAGTACTGCTTTTCTTTTTGGAGTGGTTTTCCAACTTAAGGTTGTTATACTTACCCAACTAGTAATGCATTATCTTGAACTTTTGTAATATTTGGTCTGTTCATTCATTGCACAATGCAAATTTCTTTTCATTATCCATGCTATGTGGAGAAAAGGTAAGAAGTGTCTACTAGAATAAAGACTATCTTATAGACTAGTAAGAGTGTTTTTAGAACCTTAGAGAATTTATTTAAAACCAAAACAAAAATGCAAATATACTGCCCAATATTATTATCTATAAATTACAAAGCAGTTTCATTTTTTTATTATCTTTCAGAGAGAGAAAAAAACTTTCTTCCCCTGCGTTTTAAATATATTCATAGGCACTATGAATATCTTATAAAAAGTTATTTGGCAATATGTTTAAGAATATCTTATAAAAAGTTATTTGGCAATATGCTTAATGACTTGCAACTAAATAGCAACTTTAAACTGTACAGACTTTTTTACTTAAACTAATGGGGAGTCTTTCATTTCCAGAACAATCTCATAAAAAAAAAAAAACAGAATAGTTTCTCTTCTTTGCTGTCCAAGAGAATGAGCAAAGACCAGTGTATTTTTATCCAAAAGATGTTATTTTTCTTCTCCGGATTTCTTTTTTGTTTTTTAAAGATTTATTTATTTATTTGAGAGAGAGAGAGAGAACGAGCATGAGCAAGCATGGGGGGGAGGGACGGGGCAGAAGGAGAGGGAGGGAAAAATCCAAGCAGACTCGGTGCTGAGCACGGAGGCCATCACAGGCCTGATCTTATGACCCTGAAGTGAAACCAAAAGTCTGATACTTAACCAACTGCGCCACGCAGGCTCCCCTCCTCCAGATTTCTATATATCTAAAGCATCCTGACTATGGGGGACAAAAAGAGTTTTCAAAAAGCTGATAGTCCAAAGTTCCCTGTGCAATGGCAAAGGACTTGTCAACACAGTAATAAATAATAAATGCTTGGCTGTCAATATGCATCATGCAGATGAAAAGAATGTGTGGTTCTTTGACAGTTTGTTCAACCGGTTTTATTAACTTAATATAAACAAGAGAGGTTTTGAAGAAGCCATAGACTCCCAGTATTGAAGCCTTGTCTGTCTGTATATTCTGATTAAGTATCAACAAGTTTTGAAAGCTGACTATAGACTTACCTAACTCATAAGGCAGTATCTCAAACGTTTAAACATATTATGTCCCAGTTTGTCGTAAATGTACTCCAAAATCAAAAGAGAAAAAAATATCACGGGAGGGGGATAAACAAGGTGTTTGAACATTTCATTTTTTGGTTAAGTTTTCAAGGGTTTGAGTATTGGTTTTCTATAAAATATTTCCCTGCAGAACAATTTCTGAACTCCTTATTCTTTATGTTCAAAGTTTTTATAACTTTATCCTAAAAATTGCATGTTTAGATTTGCTCCCCAATTCCAGCTGAATTCCAGCTCCAGGTCCACCATTTGCCTATTGATGGACCTCAGTCACTTGTTTCATGTCCATAGGCCTTAGTTTTCTTGTTTATGAAATGTGTATTTCTCATTTAATGCTCCAAACAACCTGGCTTATAATGTTTCTGTAAAGATTAAGTGAGCTGATTTATATGAAGCCGTACAGTGTCTGGCACACAGTAACTGCCTTGTAACTATCAGCTATTGTTAGTAGAAGGTATTTCTGCAAATGTTCCGCCCCTCCTGGTTGTTTACTCATTGTATACTAAGATGAATTCTGCCTCATCTTCATGCCTTCTCAGAGGGCGCCACACATTCAAATGCTACGTATACGTCAAGTATCTCTGATACACATCCTCACAAAATCTTCCCTCAGAATTTCTTCACTCTTTTTCCGTCAGGTAATTACTGACCACATGTATTATTTGATAGTTCATTTTTTACTATCTGTTATTTATCTCTACTTCCCTAAACTATTATTTATACTATTATTTCAATCTTTGCGGTTTCTGATGTCAAGGATTTATGTTCAATATCCCAAACCAGGCTATAAATTCCTTAAGGGCAAGCATATCTTACATTTTTTTTCAATTCTCTATAATACCTAGCAGAATGTCTTGTTCTGTATGTACTGTGTAGTGTCGATTTAATTTTTAAGTCTGTGAGAGAGAGAGAAAGAAAATCTAATATTATCTTAAATATATTTGTTTTTACAGAGCCCATGACTATAGCACTGAGCTACATAATGGGATTTGGAGTCCTGAGAAATTATTGTAGCCGGTGATATGCTGGAGCTAGACTCTACCCTTACAAGAGCCAGTGGTGTGTATCTCTTTCCCAGTTCTGCACGCAATGATGTCTCATTGGTAGTTTGAAACGAGCCATATTAGAAGTATTTATACTATGGGAATTGGCAAATGCTGCAAATCTGGGCTTTCTTTTTCTCATCTCTTTTGTTCTCTTTCAGTCTTTCTTTCTTCATTTCCTTCCTTCCTTTCTCTTTTTTTCTTTCTTTCTCTCTCCCTCCCTTCCTCTCTCCCTGTCTCTTTCTTTGTTTCTTTCAGAGCAAGTTATTATATATTTGCCAGGACACCACTGGTTAGAACCCACAAAAATAGATATAGAGCCATCCATAAGATGTGTATAGATTTAAATACATCTTAACTATTGAGCAAACTCAGATAATCTAGGACTCTTTTCCAAAATCAGAGGGCATTCTGTGCACATAGAAATAATATATTTGTATGTTATAATTTATAGTTACCATTTAAATATTAATATCCTTTGCAGGTGTCCTGTCTCACATTTAGTCTTTCATCCATTTTGAATTTATTTTTGTGTATGATGTGAGAAAGTGGTCCGGTTTCATTCTTCTGCATGTTGCTGTCCAGTTCTCCCAACATTTGTTGAAGAGACTGTCTTTTATCCATTGGTTATTCTTTCCTGCTTTGTCAAACATTAGTTAACCATATCATTGTGGGTCCATTTCTGGGTTTTCCATTCTGTCCCATTAATCTATTTGTCTGTTTTTGTGCCAGTATCATACTGTCTTGATGACTACAGCTTTGTAACTTAGCTTGAAATCCGGAATGGTGATGCTTTCAGCTTTGCTTTGCTTTTTCAAGATTGCTTTGGCTGTTCAGGGTCTTTTCTCATAAAAAAGAATGAAATCTTGCCATTTGAAATGACAAGGATGGAGCTAGAGTGTATTATGCTAAGCAAAATAAGTCAGAGGAAGGCAAATACCATATGATTTTGCTCATGTGGAATTTAAGAAACAAAACAGATAAATATGGGGGCAAAAAAAGAAAGAGAGAGGCACACCCTAAAACAGACTCTTAACTACAGAAAACAAACTGAGGATTGCTGTAGGGGAAGTAAGTGGGGGCATGGGCTAAATAGGTGATGGGTATTAAGGAGGGCACTTGTGATGAGCACTGGGTTTTATATGTAAGTGATGAATCACTAAATTCTATTCCTGAAACTAATACTACACTATATGCTAACTAACTGGAATTTAAATAAAAACTTGAAACAAAAAAAAATATCCTTTGCAAATGATCTTGATATTTGGCAGCTAGTCCATATGTTTGTACAGTGTAGCTATGACCTTAGTAGTTATTTTCCAGGGATTTTATGTATGTATAACTTGTAATCCTTCTAAGCCATGAGCTCCTCAGAGGAATTTGCTGGATACAAGAGCTATACTAATGACTGTACTGGGTTCACAGTGGTCATTCAGGGGGAAAAAAATGTAAGTCCCTTTATTACTTAATTTTAAAATTTAACATCTTTAACATGAGAGGGAATTTAAAAGAAAAAGAATGTATTCCAAAAACTAAATAATTATCAATGCATAATTACATTCTCAGCCTTGGAAATACAGATAGAGATTGCAGCAGCTTTTCTGTAATTCAAACTTCGGTGTTTGAAAGCTTCCATTGTCTGCATTAGGTCAGCAATATAATCATTGAGAAACTTATATCTGTTTAAAACCATCAGCTTGTTTGTTTTGTTTTTTTTTTCCCCAAAAAAGCACCTCCAGTTCAGGTCCTGGAGTCAGCACCGAGCCTCTCTGTATTGCATTCAGGAGAAATATTCTTGCATGTGAGAGGGAAAGGAACAAAATGAGGACATGTTAGTAAAATCTTGGTTTGCATGTGACATATTTTTCTGCCATGAAAAGATTTGTTATGAAGGCTGATATAAAATACCACTGAAAATAAAAATATCATTCCATATCATAATCACATACTAAAAGTCCAGTGATACGTCAAACACTCAAGACAAGACTTTACTGTATGTGAGCCTAGAAATTCATCTCCTATTTCAGGAAAACCAGAAACTGTCTTACCACAGAGGCACTGTGGTTAAATCACCTTGACCAAGAAACCCAAAGGAGAGCTGAATCCCCTGTATACAGTGAAACAGACATGGGGTTATAACTCGCTTGCAGTAAGTTAAACTTTAATGATCGGATTTCCTTATTTGCAACTTCCCAATTCTGCCAATTCAAGGTTTTGGTCCTGGAATGCTCCCTGTGCTCCCTGCCAGGGCCTGAGTGCCTTACGTCCCTGTCCCCCAGCAGCAGCTGCCTGCAGACACACCAAATCTAGGACCTAACCTCTTTGTCAGAATGAAGATTAGCAGGTGTTAAAGACATGTTAATATTTGGATGAGGGTCTCACCCAGATGTTAACAGAAGAAATTAAAGAATATTTGGGGCAAAAACTGTGCATCTCTGGAATATATACTGTGACAGGAACAAACATTCCAAGTATTTGCCTTTTGTGGGATCACTAGAACCTTTCTGTTCACATTCTAAATGAGGAGAGTATCCACGATGGGATGTCTAAATAGAGACCCAAGATTATGGTGCTTACTGGGGCAAAGCGGCAAGAAAAAAACATCCAAACTAAAAAGGCAGTTTACTCTGTAAACAGTAATTTTAAATTGACATTTGACTTCAGATAAGTTGAAACATCTGAGCCTGAATCCCATGCCAAATTAAAACATACATAAAAACCATACTTTGGGGTTGTAGACCTTTCAGAGATGGAGTGGTAATATAAGTATATTCTTTACACAGACCTGTTCCTCATCATGTATCTTCCATGTTTAAAACACTTCAGTTGTTTCCTATTCCACTGTAGGACAAAGTCCAAGCCTCAGCATGGCAGGCAAAGCCCTAATGATCTGACTCCTCCTGCCTCACAGTTCACTCCTTGCCCCAAACATCTTCTGGGCCACTCATACCACATTTCTCCCAGTTACCTTGTTTTCAGGCCTTTTCACAAGCTGTTCTTTACCCAAAGTTCTGGCTGATTCCTATAGATTTGGGAGGCCTTCACTTGGGCCTTTCTCCTGGGAAACCTTTCCTGACTCCTAACGGCATGGTTAGGTGCCTTTTATATTTTTTCCATATCCCAGGTGCTTCTTCATGTAATGCAATGATATATTTTAATTGTCCATTTATTTCTGTCTACTAATAGAGGCAGTCAGCTTCATAAAGGCAGGGGACAGTTCGTTTTGTTCATGCTGTGTCCTCAGCACACCACTTCCCTGTCAGTAATCACTGCTTACTTAATGAATAAGTTAAGCTCCTGTAACATTCTATTTGATTAATGACCACAAGAAGCTGAATGGTTAGTGTCATTTCAGGGAAATTCGTGAGAGAAGAGAACCTGTTCTGTTTGTTGTATGCACAGCACTAACATCAGACCTGACAATAGTAGATGCTCAATAAATATTTATTGAAGAAAAATTTGGGATACTGAGTAACATTTAGAGTATAATGCATTGCCTTTGATATAATGGTTAACATGACATTAACACTAATATCTCTAATAAAAATGCTAAACAGTTTCAGGTCGGTTAAAATCATAATAACCCAGGGGAAAAAATTACCATTCTTGTTATAGCAATCATTACTACTGTAAATGTTAATGATTTTGCCTATTATAGATCAAGAATTTTTGCCCTCTCAAGTATTGTCCTAATTGAATATCTTGTAGTCTATTCAGTAATGTTTTCAGATTTGCATCTTTGATTTTAGGTAGTATCTAGCGTCATTGAAATATGTTATTTTTCAACTACATAGAAGTGCTTCTTGATTCCTACAATAGAAACATGTTTGGGTTTCTACATTCCTCAAAGAGAATCTTCACCTAGAAAACTTTTGGAGGAAATAAAAACATCTAGCTAGAAGGGTATCTGAGGGATGATCTGGTTCAGCCCCACACTTAGGGATGAGTGGTTTCTTCCTCCTTTTAAAGGAAGAGGAAGGCAACTAGTACTTGACTAGTCTGCTCCAAATAGTTAAATATTTTTCCTTAAAAATAACGCTAGTCCACACACATACACATCACTCGCAGTCATTACTTCTACACATAGCGCAGACAATTTGCACAACTACTATAAATGATGAAAACACTTACAAACCTACCTGATCAAGGAGAGCTAAGTAGAGTGTGCATAAATTTATGGTAATCACATCACATCCATGCAAGTGGTATTACCCACCACTCCTCAGCCCTATCCCTACCATTGGAGTGAAAGAATCTCTTTTACAGTTCTAAGTCAAGAAAATATATTGAGTCAAAATGATTATTGTCATACAAATTATAATACTATAAAAATATACCCCTAGTTTATTTTTAATGAAGTCAACAACAACAAAAATTATTTGGTATTCATTTCTTATCTAGAGAAGTGATTGAAGTTTGAGTTTCCTATGTTAAGAAAAATGAGCAAATTACAGTTAGCTAGGTCTGCGTATTTCCCTTCTCTCTCACATAGCACTTGGCTCCTTACGTCCACAGTTCCTCACTTGGGCCTGACTTCTTAAAACGTTCTTTTCTCTGTTTGAACTCAGGAATCATCAGGCAAAGCCAGTAACATCAGAGGTGTCCACTGAATGGCTCAGAGTTGAGAAAACCCACCCTCCTGGAAGCAGAGTGGCAGAGGAGCCAAATGATGATCTGGAGAATATAGCATTTCCATTCGCAATCCAAGCAACAGGAGAAGCAAGGTAAGAGCATGAGAGTTGGACATCTTAAACTAGTGGCAAAAGAAGAGTTCCAGGAAAAGCAAGGTGGGTGATGCTAGCTATCCAGTAGGTAACTTGTTCGGTGGTAAGTCAGGACCCCGCATTCACATTCAAAGTCAGGGACTCAGGAAGACAAACAAGAATAAGTCAGGGTCCAAAGCCAGGGGGGAATGTGGGTACCAAAAAGGGCACTAGAATAGAGTTTTGAAAGCAAGGATCAAGGTAGAAGAAGCTTATCAAGCTTGGGTCAATACTGGGTGACTGATGATGGTGAACCACTGAGTGTTGGTCTAAACGGTTCATAAAGACCCTGGGAAAGGGTGTGCTGGGCCTTGAGATAGGTTTAAAGACACCAGACTTACAGAGAATGGGGAGGTGGAGTATTGGAATTGATTTCTGGACCTTTCTCTCATCTCATGATTTTCTTCAGAATTTCTGCACTGGTTTCAGGGCTTTCTATACATATGATTAATCCTTTCTGCTTATGTAGTCTTAACTATAGGACGGCCCCTTACCAGTTAAGATTGTCCCTTTCCCCATCTCCAGAAGGCCCTCACAAGTCAAGGAGGAAGCAAATTGTCAGCAAAATCAGTCCAGTGAGCACAGGAAAATACTGAAGCTGCTCCACCTCTGCGTCTCACGCTTTTCATCTCATACAGGACGGCAGCCAGAGTAGAAAAGTATACTCACGGAAAAACTATGTTGCACTGATAAAAGGTAAAAATGCCTGACTAAATGTACTTAGGGCAGAAATAACCATGGCTGACCATTAATCAACTATGTATCACTGTCACTAAAAATAATCTATCACACACATCCCCTCTTTCCTCTTAGCTGTCATTATCCTTGATCAAGCTCTGTATAGCCAATTTGGATTCTTAGAGTTCTCTGTTAGACAATTCCATAGCAATTGATTTTTCCCTGCCCCAATCCTATCTATATATCGAAGCCACTTTGATTTTGTCACTCTTTTATTCCATATATTTCAATGGTTACATTGCCTACCAAATTAAGTTCACTTTTTAAAATCTGACCTAAACATTTTTGCAACACTACTTTCCACCATCCAATCTGTACCAAATAAATCTATAAACTTTTATTATTCCTGGTTTCCCAAATACACTTATCTCTTTCTCGCATCAGGCCTTAGTCTTTGCTGTTTTCGGCTGAGCATGTCCATCTCCATCTCTACCTGATAAAGTCCTACCCATTCTTCTAGATTCTACTTAAATGTCTAAAGTACTCCCTCCTCACCTCTTCAATCTTCCATAGCTCTCTATCTCTCATGCCAACTACACTCATCACATTCTGTGCTGGATTAAGAGTTTTCTGTGTCCACGGCATAGGGCTTGCTCCTTTTAATATTAATAAATATCCGTTGAATTTAAACGAAGCAAACATGATTCTTATAGACACGCACATATAAGCCACACAAAAATAACACTATTTTATAATAGAGTACTATGCCCAGTAAATTCAGAATTTTTTTTAAAGTGATACCCGTATACTAAGCCTCCATAGAGAAAGCACAGAGATTCTAATCTTACAGAGACATAGTCACCATGCAAAGTGCATTCTCAGTTTTCTAAAGTTTGATTTTGACCACCATCCTCTTGAAAAGACTCATGTCTACAAAATGCTTTCAGAATCTTTATGGAAACCACCATGTAGTCAAATGAGAGAAGAGAATTGAACTAATCAGGAAATCATAAAAATCATATTTTAGCCATTCAGTCTTTCTGGTAAAATCTATGGAAGCTCAACATAGTAGCCAGGGGCTTTTTTTGCCCCTTTATCAAAACATCCAGTTAATTCAAAAGGAAATCTCCATGACAAGCTTTGTTTTGTTTCTTTAGTAGTGGTCTCATAAGTAAGCGCATGGGTCAGAATAGAGGTAAATGTTAAAGCCCTCTTAACTTAGAGGGGTGCCTGGGTGACTCAGTTGGTTAAGTGTCTGCTTTTGGCTCAGATCATGATCCCAGGGTCCTGCTCAGTAGGGAGCCTGCTTCTCTCTCTCCTTCTGCCTGATGCCCCTCCTGCTTGTGTTCTCTCTCTGTCAAATAGATTAATTTTTTAAAAGCCCTCTTAACTTAGAAACTCCAGCCTCTGTCTTCTTGGTATCCAAATAGTGCTAGGGAGAAAAATGACATGTTCTACATGACTCTGAAAGTAAAAATGGTCAATATCCTGAAACACAAAATTGACATGGTTTTCAATTCTAAATGAAATCAGTATAGTCTTCTTTTTTTAATCATTCATAACCTTCTGCCCCAAATTACAAAACACACAGACAAACCATTAGTTTTGATTTTGCCACAGCAAAACAAGTTTAGTAGTAAAAAGAAGAGAGCTAAGAGAATGAGAAAGTTTGGGTCTAGCTCTAATTCAACCTCTGGCCATGTAAACTTGGGTAAAACACTTCACCATTTAAATATCCCACCTCCAGTCTATAAAATAAGAAAATAATCCTATTGCCTTACCTATTTCATGATGAGGATTGAATAAAATAAATTAAGGGAAAGTATTTTGTAAATTAAGTACCAAAATCTCTGATGATTCTGATGCCACTTCCCATTAATCTTCCAACGATCTCCATCCAGCAGCTGTGTAGTTGGGCTAGCTGTCTTCCTCCCCATTTCATAGGCAACCATCTAGTCAGACTCTGTATTTTCTAGTTTCCCGCACTTGTGAGGGCCTCTGGCTCTTCCTGTCTGCCCAGCTGAGTCTTGTACTTCCTTCAGAGACTTCGTTCCCCATGAAACTTTCGACCTACTGGATCTTTTTTTTTTTTTCAGAATTCTTTGTACACTTATACCCTCACCTCAAATAGAATATTAATTTATGACTCTGTGTACTCTGGTTATTACAATTTCAAGTCTTGGTGCCACTAGACTATGAATTTCTATGTATAAAACTGGGTCGTCTACCTCTTTTATAAAACTCACAGTGCCTAGCTCAGGGCTGGGCACTTCTTAAAAAGAATGAACTGCGTTTTTCCAACTTTCTTTTCCCAGAGTAAGTGACTAAAGGACAATTTCCCCCCTAATTTCTGACATCTAATAAATCATTAAGTCCTCTCTGTTTTATCTTCAAAATAAAGCCTCAAATATAACTACTTTTCTCTTTCTCCCCTCTCATATCCAAATTTCATCTGCAGCTCTTCAAAACTTTATTACTGCACCCTTGCTTCAGCAATGGCTTTCAACTAATACACAGGGCCAGAAAAATCCAATCTTAGACATCGTTACGCCTACTTTCTGCTTAGAACCCTTATATGGCTTTTTATTACCCTTTAAATAAAATCCCACTGCCCAACAGTGGCCTCCAAGGCCATATATGTTCTGGCCCCCACCAACCTATCCAACCTCACTGTGGGCCACTCTCCCCATCTCCCTCTATCCCAGGCACATGGCCTCCCTTAAACTTCTCTCAGAGGCCATGGTCATTTGTCTTAAGGGCTTTGAACAGGTTCTTTCTCTCTACACAAAGTTTTCTTCCCTGGCACTTGGCATAATCGGTTCCTTCCTCCACGTACGGAAGCACCATGCTTGCTTTTTTCCTAATTCCTTCTCTTTAGAGAGGACTGTTTAAACAATTCCATCTCATACCCTATTTATTTCTTTCATCTTATTTATCCTGATGGGTAATTATTAGTTATTTTCTGATTTGCTTCGGTATTACTTTTCTTGTCACTATATTGTAAGTTGCGTGAAGGTAGTAGGAACCATGTATGTTTTTTCCATCTTTATGCATTCACAGTAACTAGTACAATGGCCTGCCACAGAGAAATCACTCAAAAATATTTGTCAAATGAAAATTTAACAAGTGAGATTTGAGTATTTAGTATATGCTAGGTGCTAGAAATACAAAGTAAAATAATTGCAAGCCTGTACCCCTTACTCCATGTTCAGTGATGTATCATGTTAGTAGCTTTAATTTGGCCATGGTGAGAGTATTAACACAAGAGAAATCAGCAAATACTGAAAATCAGGGCTTCTCTCCATGCTACCCCTGCCCTTGCATGGCAGCCAGTTTATGAGCACATTACTCCAGATAGGAAAATGCATAATTATAAATCCATGTGCAAAATGTCATGGGAGTTTTCAACAAATATTGCTGGGAAGACTGAATATACATGTACAAAAGGTGAAGTTGGACCCTTACCTTACATCATATGCAAAAAATAAAATGGATCAAAGGCCTAAATGTAAGAGCTAAAATTATAAAACTCTTAGAAGAAAACATAGAGAAAGGCTTCGTGCCATCAGATTTGTTAATTTCTTGGCTATAACACCAAAAGCACAAGCAACAAAAGAAAAAAATAAATAAATTGGACTACATCAAAATTTAAAACTTCCATGCATCAAAGTATGCTATCAACAGAGTAAAAAGGCAATCTACAGAATGAGAGAACATATTGCAAATCATGTATCTGATAAGGTATCCAGAATATATAAAAATCCTACAACCCAACAGCAAAAATCAAATCACCCAATTAAAACAGAGGCAAAAGACTTGAACATACATGTCTCCAAAGAAAATATGCAGATAGCTGAAAAAGTACATGAAAAGATGCTCAAAATTACTAATCATTAGGGAAATGTAAATCAGTCCAACTTACAATGAGATACCACCCCCACACAAATTAGAATGGCTATTATTTTTTTAAAAAATAGAAAATAACAATTTTTGGCAAGAATTTGGAAAAACTGGAACATTTATGCATTTCTGATAGGAATGTGGAGTGGTGTAGCCACTATGGAAAGTAGTATAAAAATTAAAAATGATTTCTGAGCATTGATTTTGTATCCCGCCACATTACTGAATTGCTCTATAACTTCTAGTAGTTTGGGAGTGGATTCTTTTGGGTTTTCCACATAGAGTATCGTGTCATCTGCGAAGAGAGACATTTTGACTTCTTCTTTGCTGATTTGGATACTTTTATCCCTTTTTGTTGTCTGATTGCTGTTGCAAGGACTTCTAGTACTATGTTGAATAATAGTGGCAAGAGTGGGCATCCTTGTCGTGTTCCTGATCTTAAGGGAAAGGCTTTCAGCTTTTCCATGTTAAGAATGATATTTGCTGTAGGCTTTTCATAGATGGTTTTTATGAAATTGAGGAATGTACCCTCTATCCCTACACTCTGAAGGGTTTTAATGAGTAAAAGATGCTGTATTTTGTCAAATGCTTTTTCTGCATCTATTGAGAGGATCATATGGTTCTTTACTCTTATTTATATGATCTATCACACTGATCGATTTGCGAATGTTGAACCACCCTTGCATCCCAGGGATGAATCCCACTTGGTCATGATGGATAATCCTTTTAGTGTACTGTTGGATGCTATTAGCAAGGATCTTGTTGAGAATTTTGGCGTCCATATTCCTCAGGGATATCGGTCTGTAATTCTCCTTTTTGATGGGGTCTTTGCCTGTTTTGGGAATCAAGGTAATACTGGCCTCATAGAATGAGTTTGGCAGTTTTCCTTCTCTATCTATTTTTTTTTTAAGATTTTATTTATTTATTCAACAGAGATAGAGACAGCCAGCGAGAAACGGAACACAAGCAGGGGGAGTGGGAGAGGAAGAGGCAGGCTCATAGCAGAGGAGNCTGATGTGGGGCTCGATCCCATAATGCCGAGATCACGCCCTGAGCCGAAGGCAGAAGCTTAACCTCTGTGCCACCCAGGCGCCCCTCTCTATCTATTTTTTGAAACAGCTTCAGGAGAATAGGTATTATTTCTTCTTTGAATGTTTGGTAGAATTCCCCAGGGAATCCATTAGGCCCTGGACTCTTGTTTTTGGGGAGGTTTTTGATGACTGCTTCAGTCTCTTCATAATTAATCGGTCTGTTTAAAAAATCAATTTCTGGGGTGCTTGGGTGGCTCAGTCGTTAAGCGTCTGCCTTTGGCTCAGGGCATGATCCCAGAATCCTGGGATCAAGGCCCACATCGGGCTCCTCCTCAGGGAGCCTGCTTCTTCCTGTCCCACTCCCCCTGCCTGTGTTCCCTCTCTCGCTGGCTGTCTCTCTCTCTGTCAAATAAATAAATAAAATTTTTAATAAAAAATAAATAAATAAATAATCAATTTCTTCCTGTCTCAGTCTTGGTAGTTTATAGGTTTCCAGGAAGGCATCCATTTCTTCCAGGTTGTTTAATTTTTTGGCATAAAGCTGTTGATAAAAGTTTCTAATGATCCTTCCTATTTCATTGGTGTTGGTTGTGACCTCTCCCCTTTCATTCATAATTTTATTAATTTGGGTCCTTTCTCTATTCTTTTGAGTAAGTCTTGCCAGTGGCTTATTGATCTTATTTATTCTTTCAAAGAACCACCTTCTAGTTCTGTTGATCTTCTATACTGTGCTCCTGGTTTCTAATTCATTGATCTCTGCTCTGATCTTGATCAACTGCTTTCTTGTGCGTGGATTAGGCCCATTCTTCTGTTCCAGTTCCAGCTTCTTGAGGTGAGAATATAAAAACTGCATTTTAGATTTTTCTATTCTTTTGAGTGAGGCTTGGATGGCTATGTATTTTCCCCTCAGGACTGCCTTTGCATTGTCCCATAGGTTTTGGACCATTGTGTTTTCATTCTCGCTGGTCTCCATAAATTGTTTAAATTGATTTTTAATTTCCTGGTTTACCCAATTATTCTTGAGCAGGATGTTTCTTAGTTTCCAAGTGTTTGAGTTTTTTCCAAATTTTTCCTTGTGATTGAGTTCCAATTTCAAAGCATTGTGGTCTGAGAATATGCAGGGAATAATTTCAGTCTTTTGGTATCAGTTGAGATCTGTTTTGTGACCCAGTATATGGTCTATTCTGGAGAACATTACATGTGCGTTTGAAAAGAATGAGTATTCTGTTGTTCTGGGGTATAGTGTTCTATATCTATCTATCTATCTATCTATCTATCTATCTATATCTATCTATCTAGATAGACATAGATAGGTATATCCATATATATATACACAATGGTATATTTCTCAGCCATCAAAAAGAACGATTTCTCAACATTTGCTGCAACATGGACGGCATTGGGGGAGATAATACTAAGCGAAATAAGTCAAGCAGAGAAAGACAATTATCGTATGGTTTCACTGATTTATGGAACATAAGAAGTAGGAAGATCAGTAGGAGAAGAAAGGGAAGAAGAAAGGGGGGGTAAAGAGAAGGGGGAGTGAACCATGAGAGACTATGGACTCTGGGAAACAAACTGAGGGCTTCAGAGGGGAGGGGGGNGGGCACTTTATATCAGAAACTAGGGATGTACTGTATGGTGACTAACATAATAAAAAAAATATTATAAAATTGAATAAATAAATAAATAATTAATTAATTAAAAATGGACTTAATCAGGTAATCTGGCAATTCCATTTCTGAGAATATTTTCAAAAGAATTGAAAGCAGGGACTTGAACAGATATTTGTACACCAACATTCATAGTAGCATTTTATTCACAATATCCAAAAGGTAAAAGCAGCCCATTTTCCATCAGTGGGTAAATGCATAAACAAACCATGGCCTATACATACAACAGAGTATGATTCATCCTTAAAAAGGAAGAAAATCCTAACACATGCTACAACATGGTAAATCTTGAGGACATTTTGCTAAGTGAAATAAACCAATTACAAAAGGACAAATATTGTGTGACTGCACTTTATTTTTAGTGCTTAGAGTAGTCAAATTCATAGAGACAGAAAGCAGAGTGGTGGTTGCTGAGGGCTAAAAGGAGAGAAGGGGAATTATTGTTTAAATGGGTATGGAGTTTCTGTTTAGGAAGATGGAAAAAAGTCTGGGAGTAGATGGTGGTGATGGTTGCACAATGGTGTGGGTGTGCTTAATGCCATACTACTGTACACTTAAAATGGGAAAAACAGAAAATCTTATGTTATCTTATTTTATCACAACAAAAAAATAGTTACAAAAATGTTATGGAAGTATAACAGAGAAAATAGCTGGATTAGGAGAGATTCTGGTGCAGGAACTAGGGCACAGAAGAGGTCACTTCTAAACAGAAATAAGGGAAAGATATTTCTGGACAAAGAGTATGTAAAAGGAAAGGATTATGAGAATATAGAGTATATTCAAGGGATGGCAGTTAGGTGAAGGCTGGTTATGGAGAGAAGCCTTCAAAAGATCCCATCGAAAGATTCCAATAGCTCTGAATCAAAAAAATGTTGTTACATTTCTACTTACTTGCAACTTGACAGCTTACATATGTTGTATTTGGTATTCACCAGACTATATAATTAGCCAGCATATGCACTTTCCCATTCTTACTAAATTTCAGACAGTTTACTCAATTTAACAGTAAACTTGAAGGTGAGAATTTTGCCCAAGAACTGGAGAACTATATTTTACAGATGGTAGGCAAAAGAGATTTTCAAGGGACACCTGAGTGGCTCAGTCTGTTAAGCACCTGACTCTTGATTTCATCTCAGATCATCATCTCAGGGTTGTGAGATCATGCCCCGTGTCGGGCTCCACGCTGGGTGGGGTATGGAACATGCTTAAGAGTCTCCCTTCCCTTTCCCTCTGCCCCTCCCCCTCCCTCTCTCTTCCTCCCTATATAAAACAAAAAAGAGAGAGAGATTTTCAATATCCAAAAGTCAGAGTGAGAAGAACTGATACCAGTGATACCAGTGCATTCCAGAGCCAATACACCCAAGCCTAAGCCTGGAGAGATGTCTTAATTCTCTGTTTAAGATGCTTTCAAGGATTACCAAAAACTTTATTACACTTTTTTCTCAGTAATCTAAAAAAAGTAAATGTTTTAAGCCTAAGGTTAATGCTTTATCTTGTACAATTAATTGTATGGGTCTATTATAAAGTAGCCAAATAAATCTCACCTGTTATTGCCACTTTGACCATGAAGAGCTGACCACAGTGAAGAGAAGTAAAAATCATAATATTCTGTCAATATGATTCAGCATGGATTATGTCAATATCATTAAAGTGTGAAATATTTGTTTCCAACACCAAAAACAATTCGATAACTAGACTTAGGAAAATCTGTGCTGTTTCGTCTAAATGGATTGGAATAGTTCACACATCTCTCAGAGACCTGTCCTAAGGTCCGAAGTTTCTTCCAAGATAAAGTCTCACGTACCAGAGGATCTAAATGAAGGAAGAGTGAATGAGCAGAGGGATGAGTTTTAAACAAACAAACTCCTTTGAGACAGGAGAGCCTCTTTTATCTGTTTCATTGCATTAAATATGGGTTAAATATCTTCTGAGAAGGTAATTTGCAGGCCTTTAAGTGAAAAACTAAAGGCGTTTCTGTGAACAAAAGAGTTGTCAATTTATATCATTTTTCTTCCTTTCATACATCATCTCACTCTACCCTGTTTTGTTCTTCTTTCTGTACTCTCATTATAATCTGCATAAGAACCTCATTCAGTTAAACATCCTCCACCCAGTGCCTTAGGAGAATGGAGGTTGCTGTCTTTTGGGTTTGGTTTTTCCGGTAAGTATGTTGTAAAAACTATATTCTTCCTTCATATCAAAACACAGGCAGTTTCTTTCTAATTTTAGTTTCCCTAAAATTGCAACCTGCAATCAAATTTTTGGCAGATAAATATATTACAGGGCTTTTCATTTTATGAGCGCTGCTGTTGAACTTGGGCATATAATATGGAAAGTTAAAGAACATTTTTCGTGCCAATCACTAATCTCCTCCTCCTCTTTGTTCCATCACACTGTAACTCCACCTCTGTTATTGCCTATACCAATCCCAGTATGGTTAGTATTATATCATATTATATTATCTGCTCCATGAAAGTAAGATTAAATTTAATTTACTCTTTCATTCAGCAAGCATTTAGTGAGTGGCAGCTGTGGGCCAAGCACTAGACTATTGATTGGAGATATAAAGAGAAATCAAACAGAGTCCCTCTCCTCAAGGAGCTCATTTTTTCCCTTATTCTATCACATGCACTGCATATATGTTTGTTCAGTTAAATCAGTAGATAATGCTTGAGCTTGAAGATGGCTAAAGGACTTTGGTCTAACTAAATAATCAAATGTTTCTATAATGTTCTCACCATACAGTATCACATGCTTATTTCCTCTGGAAGGTCTTCAATACTGGATATTAAAGGAACTGTAGCCACAGAGATGGCAGAGAAAAGGAAGGGAAAATGTCTATCCAGGTAGTACAGGAGGTAAAGAAAGAGGCCAGAGGGAAGTGGAGAGTAAGAATTGTCCACGTTCTTTTGCATCTATGTCTGTAGTAAAGGGCAGCCTTGTCAACCTTGGATGATTTTATTTTTTTAAATTTTTTATTATGTTATGTTAGTCACCATGCAGTACATCATTAGTTTTTGATGTAGTGTAACCTTGAATGGTTTTAATTCATACAAGGTTTCTCTACTTTTAAGACTTGGCTAAACTAAGAATTCAAAGAAGCTAAAGTTGAGCCATAATTCCACTTTTCACAAAGTTGGGGCAAGTCATCAACTAAAATGCTTCTTTCCTGTCTTCATATGGTGACTTATAATCAGGCATACCACAGACATAGGTATATAGACAGAGATGAAGAAAGAGACTAAGTAGTAAGCCCACTATGGCCAATTAAAATCACACAAATAATCTTTTGACTTAGAATCTCTTAAAACTTCTCAGAGTTTAATCGCCTTCTTGGTTGTACTACAGATTAAACCAAGTTCATTTTTTATGAACTTATTTAAGAAGTCCGTTATAGAAAATAATAATTTTCAACATTTATCCAACAGTTACTGAGTATTATTCTGTGTCAGGCCCTATGTTGGATGTTGCAGACACAAAGATAAATATGACACTCCCTCAAGGAGCCCCCAGTTCAGTAAAGGAACAAATAAGTGTGCTGCTGGGGACCAGGTTTCTAATCCTCCTTCAGTTCACAATTTCCGTAGTTATATATGTCTTCTTTTAACTAAAGAAGAGTTTTTGCTAACTTGATTGCTTAACTCTTTGGAACCTTTGAGACACAGAATTGGAAAAATGGGGAGAAAGAAGAGACAGCAAATGGGAGCAGGGGATTGGAGGGATGAAAGAGCTATCTCAGACTGCTTAAGGAAAAGGAATGAAGTAGTGAGAAAAAGAAAAGTCATATGGAACTGAGGCTGAAGAATTTTGAAGGCTAGTACGTACGCAGCTCTGGAATATAAGAGTTTATAACGTGGTGGGTAAGAAAACAGAAGGATGGAGAAAATAATTCTGAGAAGTGTTGTTCCGAAGTAAAGTTGAATCCCCTTTGTTTTTTGGTTGAGAGAGAAAAGTAAAGTTAATAATATGGCATGTACAAGAATTTTCAAGTTGTTCCTTGGAGCTGTAACATATGCATAAGCATGTATGGAGCATTTAATATGGGCCAGGCACCAGGCTGAGCCCTTTACTTCATTTAATAATCCTAATAACAAATCTAGAGTAGGTGCTTTTATAATCCCTGTTTCATGAATTTAGAGGGACTAAATAACTCTCCCAAGATCATACAACTAGCAAACAACAGAATCAGGATTCAAAGGAACAGTTAAATTCCACAGCCCATGTTCCTAACCATTTGACTTTACTGCCCTTCATGAATGTTGTACAGGGTAGTCTGAGCTTTATCCTCTAGGTCTGTGCACCTCTAACCAGGGCATGTGTTCAGGCGTGCATGAAGCCAGAAGATATATATAGTCATTTGCCTAGGAAATTAATTTTTGTCAAATATCTGGGAGGGAAAATTCTACTCAAGTGAGAAAATATTAAAGGGTAATAATTTTTAAACATCTTAAAGGAAAAATAAAGACATGTTGTGGATTAATATGTAAATTTTATGAGTATATTAGAAAGGTAAAGTATGAGATTTTGGAAAATACCTCATGCTTGTTGGTCATTTTGGCCTGTGCCCCATTTCCTCCAGGCTTACTCATCTTCACTCTTTTTTAGGGCTTTCATAGAGATATTTGTGAAATATTGTTGCAGACATGAGAGCTGTGGAGAGTTTCAATAGCATTGCATAGTCAAGTTTACATTTTAGAAAGCTTTTTTACAGGTGAGGGAGGAATACAAGGAGAGAATCAGACTTCACTGGTAGAAGGGGGTGTGGATTACAGGACGCTGAGCTCACTTTTAGACAGTGAATTCGAGGGGCCCAGGGAACCTCCAAGTGTGTGTCTGTGGATCTGGACCTCCGGAGTTTTTCACAGATACCTTTTATCACCTTCTTGTACTATCAGCATTAAAGATGGGGTCCCCACCTAGAGCCTAGAATGGTGTTTGGTACAGAGTAAGCACTTGAAAACAATTTGTTGAATGAAGTAAGTAAAAATAAGAGAGCATGTACTAATAATGTATTTGATAAGACATTTTGTTTATAATAAACTACAAAAATTATTTAGAATTTAAGAAACTTTCATATCTATATATGTGTATATTAAATTCATAAATATGAAGTTCGTATGGCATAATGATATTAATCCCTGTAGGAAAACTACTTTCAAGAGCACAAAGTTTTTAGGTAGTCCTACAACATTTTTTCCTTAAAGTTTGGCTTTAGCCAAAATACGGAAGCATCCCAAGAGTCCATCCATCGATAGATGAATGGATAAAGATGTAGTATATATACACAATGGAATATTACTCAAAAATAGAATGAAATTTTGTCATTTGCAACAACATAGATAGATCTAGACAGTCTAATGCTAAGCAAAACAAGTCACTCAAAGACAAATACCACATGATTTCACTGATATGTGGAATTTAAGAAACAAAACAAAATAAAAAAAAGAAAGACAAACCAAAAATCAGACTCTTAACTAAAGAACAAGTTGAGGATTACATGATTTACAAGAGGGGAGGTGGGTGAAGGGATGGATGAAATAGGTGAAAGGGATAAGAATACACTTATCTTGATGAGCACTGAGTAACATATAGAATTGTGGAATCACTGTACTGTACACCTGAAACTAATACAACATTGCATGTTAACTATACTGGATTTTTTTAGAAGCTTGGCTTTAAAAACACCAATTACTTGATATTTCCAAAATGTAAAGATGTTACTAAAGGTAAATGTTCATAAAGAGCTTTTAAATAAACCCTCTGTCAGAGAATAGGAATTGTCTCTATAAATTTCGGAGAGGTTCCTGGCTGCTACTGCCATGTGCTTTGCCAAAGTTCGTTCTTTCTAAAATAGTAATTGGATATATATGTGCAATTTATATATATATGATATACATATGATACATATGTGCATATGTGTGTGTGAATGTATGTATATACTTGGATATGTATGTTATAAATATGTGTATCACAGGGTACTTGTATCACAGAATATCATTTCCTGTTTCCGATCTAACCTGTGCAGTACAGCAAATCGTTTGAATGTTTATTTTGCCTCAAAACTTTCTTTCAGTGCTTTCATTACTTTTCTATTTTTTTAACAGTATGGCCACATTTCCTAAGGGACTTATTTACTTCTGAGTTTCCTAGTCAGCTTTATAGATTGCTAGGAGTTCTGTGGCTTTTTGTACTATGAAATTGAGTTCTGACTTTATGACTCACTTTCTGGAAGTCAATTTTCTAACCCAGAGTCCATTTAATTTCACTGGCCATGATAATTTTGAAATAAAGTCCTATATGTCCATAGATAATACTTTAGGAACTATTATCAGCTTAGGTTTTACATTAAATTCCATTTTAATGTTCACATTGGGCTTTATAATATTTGCTCCCTTTAAATGCATTTTTAGTGGGAAAATAAAATTTTATTTTTTATAGTAACCCTATCATAAAAGAATGCAGGTATACGTGTAACTGAACACTGCTACTTGTTACGTCTTACGGGTTTTAGTCTGCCTTTCCTTCTATAAGTCATTGAGCAGCTATGTATGTTTGGAGAACAGGAAATAACCTACCATGATTCTCTTCTGAAGCAACAATTAGAGATGTATATTATGATAGTGTTCTATATCTGCCTTCTCTTGACCTTGTCATCCCATTCTTAATACTTTCATTATGCTTCCTAAAGCGCTCAGTCCCTGGCCCTGCCACTAAACTCACTCCACCTTCTTGCCTTAATTGAAACCTCTCTCTACTCTGAGACACTCAGTGCTTCTCCGTAGTTCTCCCCAAATGGAGAGGGTGGCTGTCTACACCCTTGGTGTCTCAGAGTGAGAAAGCAGAGTTCAGGTCCTCTGCATCTGGTGGTGCTACAAATCAATCATGTAAAATCCCCCTCTCATTAGAGGTCCAAGTTTTCCAGCCATACCATATTCCACTCTCCCTTGTACTCAGAGTACATGTGGATTCCATGGACAGTTCCCTCATATTTACTAAACACTGCAGCACCTGGCATGGTCTTCCTTTTCATGCCACTTTGACCATCATTCTGGGTGACATCCTGTCCATGCATAATCCAAGTTTCATAATTTCCCAACCTTCTCATCTTCAGTTATCTTTTCCTCCACTTTATTTCAGTCATCCTCTGTTATGACAAACCTGTATTGTAGAATCACTGCTTCACCTCTGAAAATCTAAATTCAACTATCTCATTTTTTGATCATAACTTCTTACCCTTTCCTTCTAGATTCCTCACTTAATAATTCTTCAGTACATATTCTTCAATACAACAAACACCTGATGGTTTTACTTTCTGTGCACCTTTCTGTCTTCACTTCCTTCTCTATCCATCTAAGAATCCATAGTTTATTATATCAACATTTTCTTGCCAACATTCTCAATAACATTAACCCACTGTTTTTCCGATTGCTCTGGACTAGCGAAACCCCAATCCTGGACCCAATCTACATGTCTACCCTATCTATATTTAAGGCCGAAGAACACAGCTGAAGAAACTCATAAAAACACATCCATTAATGCCAGTGCAAATTAATGGTCTTCATCCCCAACAAGACCCACAATACTGCCTGGCAATCCTGCCGTGCTATTTCAGTCCAGTCTCTACCTCATTCTCCGTAGTGGGTTACAAATCTCCGCTCTCCTAGAAACACCTGTATTACTTCATCACCCTCACACTTAGCACATGACCTTGTCTCCTGCTGCACAGAGAAAGCAGAAGCCATTATTCAAGAAGTTTTTGAGCTTCCTGCCCCAAAGACATACATTTATTTGTATTTGTCCCTGTCCTTTCTATCTTCCCTCCTGCCTTAGTAGATGAGGTATCCATTCTCCCATTTAAGTCTGATGCCTCTACCTAAATATAGGATCCCATTCTTCTCACACCCTCAGTAACTTGTTTTATCCATTATTCCTTTTCTCTTCTATTTTAATCTTCCCTTTTACTGTTTCTTTCCCACCAGCATTCAATATATTCAAGCCTTCCAAAATTATTTTTTTCTTCATTGACCTCACATTCTTCTACAATTTAATGCGATATCACAGGGTTCTTTGCCTTTCTCTATTCCATATTAGTACAGAGAACTCTGATTTCTAACTGTTGTAACAGTATACCTAATAATTTGCTCTACCTTATAATATATACAAATTATTTTAGATGACTATAATCTCATCACCAAAAAGAAAATTATCATATGAATTTCAATATTTCTTTGCAAATATTTTTGTCTTTAGAATATAATTATAAATGTATAGTTAGAGGACTAGGTTCAAAGTTACTCGAATCAATTATATGTGTATGGTAACTTTATCACTTTGACAAAAAGGCTAATTTTTTTCTACTTGTATTTAGTTTTATGGTTTATTTTCTTCATTAAAAAACTTATTATACTCTTTGTATATGCACAAACTTTCACATAGTTCAAATTAAAAGGTAAACTCTAAGAAGTCTCATTCCTATCCTATCCATTCCATCCCAGTATCACCCACCCCTGATGGGTAATTATTTTCATTAAGTCCTGGTACATCCATCTTGCACTTCTTTTTTTATAAAAATTGGGTATCCTTATTCTTTTCTCACCCGTATTTCTTCACAAATGCTGCCATATTATATACATTTCTTGCACTTGCTCTTTTAACTTAACAATATATCCTGGATAAGGTCTGTGATACTGTTGTATATTTACTATGTGTATTATTTATATTTACTGTGTTTCTCTCTCCATGTTGTATTTCTTTACTTTTTGCTATTTCTTTGGTATTTAGAAAGATTTTTCTTTTCTTCTAGTGATTATAACTTCTCTGATGTCTTTTTGTAAAAAAAATAGTCAGCTTTTCCCTGAGGCTTCTACTGATTGGTTTGTCAACTCTAAATGATATATTTTGACTGCACATATTATCTGTACAGCAATGAGTTTGTTTTACTCTCTACCTTCTCTCTCTGCTCCCCTATCATTTTTGTGAGGCATTGGTTTATATATATATTTGTCAGAACATGTAATGTTTACATAATCTTCCTCTACCCTTTGTTTGTACCCCTACACCAAAATATATTCAATATATACCATCAATCCTTGTGCCTGGGCTTTTTCAGTCTTCTTTTTGTTAGGTAAAGCTCACCCTCTAGTTATATTTTTGAATACAGTACTCCTTAAGTCCTCACATTTTCAAACTGTTTTATATAACTGTGGCACTTGAAGGACAACTTGTCTAGATATAAAGTCTTCAACTCACATGTTTTACTCTTGATTTTTAAACATTTTTGCACCAAAGTTTTCTTGCTTGCTATCTTGCTTTCACAAACTCTGATTTCAACTTGATTTTGTTTCCTTGTAGGTTATTTGGTCTTTTTGCCTGGAGGTCCAGAGAATTTTTGTCTCTATCACTCAGGATATTTCTCTGAATTCACCATTTGGGAAGTTTTTTAAATTATAACTTTAAATAACATCTTTACTCCATCAGTTTGTTTTTCTTATTCAAGGACTCCAATTATATGTATGTGAGATCATCTTTGCCTATCATCTATAGCTATCACTTGCTCTGATTGTTTTTCTATTTTATTTTTATGCTCTTAACTATTCAAATCAATTTCCCCCTATGTTATATTTTCCATTGATTCTATTCTACCCTGGTCAGCTTGTAGTTAAGTCTTCATTCCTGAGATGATTTTGTTTTTTTCTTCTGTTTCTTTCTGGAGTTTGTTTAATTCTCATATTCCTTTTCCCATCCCCTTCTGAATTTCTGATTAGGTTGGGCTTCATAATATATGTAAATGCTTATTTAATGATATTTAATTCAGTTTTCCTACTTTTTATGGTCTTTTTTTTTTTTGAATTTTCACTAACATAAATACTTTGATTCTTATTATCCATCTTCTTTTTATTTATGGTTTTTGTCAGTATTTTCTATTTATTTTAAATGTCTTATATTTTATTAGATTAGCAAAAAGAAATAATTCTACCTAGACAGGTATAAGGCGTGTGATGACTTACTAGTTTTCCTAGTTCAAGAGCACCCTCTTCTGTTGCTATAATGAATTGTAATTTCTTTAATAAGTGGCACATTTTATGAAGAGAATTGGTTTGTCTTTTTAATTAGTAATTCTTTGTTTACTTGTATCTTCATTTTCTACTTTTTTTCCCTTATTTTATTCACTATCAAATCCTTTTAATTCCCCACAAGTTGGACCTCTCCATATCCCCATCTTAAGTTTTCTGCACCTTTGAGCCAACTTCTTTTTGACTTTCAGGAGTTAAGTGTTGACATACAAAAAAATGTTCATTCCACTACCACTAGACTAACATTGCCTTCTCTCTTTTATGAAGTCTTTCCCTGACTCTGCTTTGGTGTGTGCTCCCAGTTTGCCTTTATCTATCTATCTGTCTGTCTATCGGTTTATCTATCTATCTACCTATCATCTATCTATTTATCTATCTATCATTTATCTCCCTTCTTCTCTGTAAATTAATTTATGGTATTCTTTATCTCCTAGTTATGTTGTGGGCATGGATCTGTGTGGTTTTATTTATTCTTTTTATTTGTATAGTTTTTAGAAGATGTATGTAGAGTTTTGGATTCAGGTGGCTATAATTTTCCTTAAATTGTAATGTTTCTCAGGGTCCTATCCTGGAATTTTTCTTTTTTTATTTTTCACAAACATTCTTCAAGTGACCACAACCACTTCTATTTCTTTAATTTAATTAATTATAAGACTTATAGGCTAAAGACTAGCAAACTTTATTTTATTGCTGGGCTCCATATCTTTTATTAACGATCAATAAGATATCTCAATTGATTATCTCCCACAGTTATCCCCTGCTTAAGAGGTATAAAACTAAATACCTTTTATTCTCCACCCCAGCCCATATCTGCTTCTCATTCTGTCTCTTATCTTCACAAATGGTATCACAACACCTCCCCAATGTGGCTTGTCATAGTCTTGTAAGTTGGACAGAAAGCTTCCTATCACTCTTGGCCCCAGTCAGTCTCCAAATGCTAATGATTCTACCTCCTAAAGATCTCAAAACTGTCTTCCACCATTCTCAAAAACCTGTAGTTTAGGGCAGCATTAATTCTTGACTGGATTACTACAGCAGCCTCCTGACTGTAGTTCCTGCTTCCACTTTTCCTTCTACTCCACAGCCCACATAATTCTGATAAAAGTTTGATTTGATTATGTCACACACACACCCTCAAAATGCTACACTGTCTTCATAACAGAGTTTAACTCTATTAGAAGTTCTAAATGACCATATATAATCTCATGACTGCTTACCTCTCTAGACTTCTCTCTCACCAGTCCCTGCTCTCATCTCTCCCCTTCCCCAATAAAACACACAGAAATAGAAATGCCATGCAGGGGCGCCTGGGTGGCTCAGTCGTTAAGCATCTGCCTTCGGCTCACGGCATGATCCCAGGCTCCTGGGGTCAAGCCCTGCATCAGGCACCCTGCTCTGCTGGGAGCCTGCTTCTTCCTCTCCCACTCCCCCTGCTTGTGCTCCCTCTGTCACTGGCTGTCTCTCTCTCTCTGTCAAATAAATAAATAAAATCTAAAAAGAAAGAAAGAAAGAAAGAAAGAAAGAAAGAAAGAAAGAAAGAAAGAAAGAAAAAAAAAAAAAAGGCCATACAGATTAGAGTATCCACACTGACCACAGCAATATTTCTATTTCGTGATGCTGATACAGAGGCATACTCCTACTCAAAAAGTGAAGTCTATTTTCCCTCCCCTGAATATGGTCCAGCTTTAGTGACTCACTTCTGATAAATAAAATTCTGTGGAAGTAATGCTGCATGATTTCCAGTACCAGGTCAAAATGTCAGTATAGTTTCAGACTGATGTTCTCCTCCACCCTGAGTGACCAAATAAGCCCAGCTACTATACTGGAGATATCATGTTGAGAAATCATGTAGGGATAGAAGGAGAAGCATAAGGATCCAGCTTTTCCAGCTCTAGTAATTTATATCTTCCTGGTCTAGGCACCAGACATATGACTAAGTCACTTTCAGATTATTTCAACTCCAAAGCTTTGAGCCAAACCTATGGTGAATGGAGCAAATATAAACATTTTGATGAACTGCCTAGCCTAAAGATTCATAAGTAAAACATAGGCCATGAACCTGGGGGATAGTTTGCTACACAGCAATGGAGAAGTAAAATAAGCAGTCACACACAACCTAGATATATTAAACTATTTTTAATTCCCAGGTGTTTCTTGGTCTACTTTGTGGACTTCATACCTGGAACATTCCCTTTTGTTCTCCCTAACTCCTTCCCCTTCAGCTATATAATGCTTTCTTTTCCATCATGATTCAGTATCGAAATTGTTTTTGAGCCTTTTCTAATTCTACAAAGACTCTGTTGGGTACTTCCATGTGCCTTCATAACATCTATATTTACACCAAACATTAATTATAATTCTAAATGATATTTAAATTTCTTTGTTTCTTATAAGTCTGTATGTCCCATGAATTCTGGGACATCATTGTATCTCTAGAAAGTAGCACACTGTCTGAGACCAAAATTATTGTTGGATAAATAAATGAAAATAGAGCAGATGTGAAATTTATTTAAGAAATTCAAGTCATGCTTATCTTAATACCAAGATGAAGATTATTGCATAGTTAATAACTTAATAATAATTGGTATCATCAGTGGAACACCTGCTACTGGTCAGTTGCCATTACAAAGCCCCTTATAGGAACTCTCTCATTTAAATTGCAATTCAACCCTATAAAAAGATACAGGCTACAAGTATAGTATTTGTTTTCTTGGTTTAAATCCCAGCTTCACTCAACTTTTTTATCTGTGAAGCATTGATCAAGTCAGTTGAATTCTCTCAGTATCACATCTTTAAAACAAAGATAAAATTATTTTAGTATGAGAAATAAATGAAATCATGTATATATCATGCCTCGTATATGATAATATTCCATAAATTATATGCACTATCATTCTCATTTTTCAAATGAGGAGAGTGAGACATGTAAAGATATGTAGAAAGGGAATAACTTTCCCAAGGCCATATGGCCAGTAGGAGGCATAGCTAGAATTTCATCCTAAGTCTGTCAGACTTAGGCCCATGTCACAAACCAATATGCTGTACATTAGACTATTCTTTTGCTTTCGCTCTTTAGCATTTACTCATTACATGCCCTATTCTGGTAACTCATACTTTTAAATGATAGCCTAACTGAACTTCAAGGAAAGGCGTAATCAACTAAAGAGGAAGATGTTAATGCAGAAGCATTGACTCGCTGAATGAGGGACTATAAATTAAAGTATCATACTAAGGTAATGCACCCATTGGCTGAACAGTAAACAATACTTGAATGTTATAAAAATTTATTTATTTTTTTCTCTTTGTTAATTTATATTTCTATCTTAATTCAATTAATTAATATATAGTGTATTATTAGTTTCAGAGGTAGACGTCAGTGATTCATCAGTCTTTTTTAAAAAAATTTTTAAAGATTTTATTTATTTACTTATCTATTTATTTGAGAGAGAGAGAGAACACAAGCAGGGGGAGCAGTGGAGGCAGAGGGAGAAGCAGGCTCCCTGCTGAAGGGAGCCCAATGAAGGACTTGATCCCAGGACCGTGGGATCATGACCTGAGCTGAAGTCAGACGCTTAACCAACTGAGCCACCAGGTGCCCCTCATCAGTGTTATATAACACCATGCTCATTACATTTCCCAGTTACCCCATCCCCCAACCCACCTCCCCTCCAGCAACCCTCAGTTTCTTTCCTATGGTTAGGAGTCTCTTATGGTTTATCTCCCTCTCTGATACCGTCTTATTTTATTTTTCTCTCCCTTGCCCTATGATCCTCTGTTTTGTTTCTTAAATTCCACATATGAGTGAGATCATATAACTGTGTTTCTCTGATTGGCTAATTTTGCTTAGCATAATACCCTCTAGTTCCATCCACATCTTTGCAAATGGCAAGATTTCATTTTTTGATGGCTGAATAGTATTCCACTATATATATATAATGGAATATATCTCACATCTTCTTTATCCATTCATCTGTCTATGGATATCTGGGCTCTTTCCATAGTTTGGATATTGTGGACTTTGCTTCTCTAAATATTGCAGTGCAGGTGCCCCTTCAGATCACTACATTTGCATCTTTGGGGTAAATACCCTATGGTAGCTCTATTTTCAACTATTTGAGGAGCCTCCATATTGTTTTCCAGAGTGGCCGCACCAGCTTCCATTCCCACCAACAGTGTAAGAGGGCTTCCCTTTCTCCACATCCTTGCCAACATCTGGCATTTCCTGATTTGTTAATTTTAGCCATTCTGACTGGTGTGAGGTGATATCTCATTGTGGTTTTGATTTGTATCTCCCTGATGCCAAGTGATATTAAGCATTTTTTCATGTGTCTATTGGCCATTTGGATGTCCTCTTTGGAGAAATGTCTGTTCATATCTTCTGCCCATTTCTTGATTGGATTATTTGTTCTTTGGCTGTTGAGCTTGATAAGTTCTTTATAGATTTTGGATACTAGGCCTTTATTTAATAAGACATTTGCAAATATCTTCTCCCATTCTGTCGGTTGTCTTGGTTTTGTCAACTGTTTCCTTTGCTGTGCAAAAGCTTTTTATCTTGATGAAGCCCAGTAGTTCATTTTTGCCTTTGTTTCCCTTACATTTGGTGATGTGTTTAGCAAGAATTTGCTGTGGCCAAGATCACAAAGGTTGGTGGCTGTGTTCTCCTCGAGGATTTTGATGGATTCCTGTCACATTTAGGTCTTTCATCCATTTTATTTTTGTGTATAGTGTAAGGAAATGGTCCAATTTCATTCTTCTGCATGTGGCTGTCCAGTTTTCCCAACACCATTTATTGAAGAGACTGTCTCTTTTCCATTGGATATTCTTTCCTGCTTTGTCGAAGATTAGTTCACCATAAAGTTGAGGGTCCATTTCTGAGTTCTCTATTCTGTTCAGTTGATCTGTGTGTCCGTTTTTGTGCCAGTACCATACTGTCTTGATGATTACAGTTTTATAATAGAGATTGAAGTCCAGAATTGTGATGTCTCCAGCTTTGGTTTTCATTTTCAACATTCCTCTGGCTATTTGGGTCTTTTCTGGTTCCATAGAAATTTTAAGATTATTTGTTCCATTTCTGTGAAAAAAGTTAATGGTATTCTGACAGGGATTGCATTAAATGCATAGATTCCTCTAGGTAGCATAGACATTTTAACAGTATTTTTTCTTCCAATCCATGAGCATGAAACATTTTTCCATTTTTTGGTGTCTGCCTCAATTTCTTTCATGGGTATTCTATAGTTTTCTAAGTACAAATCCTTTGCCCCCTTGCTTAGATTTATTCCTAGGTATCTTATGGTTTGGGGTACAATTGTAAATGGGATTGACTCGTTAATTTCTTTTTCTTCTGACTTATTATTAGTGTATAGAAGTGCAACTGATTTCTCTGCATTGATTTTATATCCTGCCACTTTGCTGAATTCCTGTATGACTTTTAACAATTTTTGCGTGGAGTCTTGGGCTTTCCACATAGAATATCATGTTATCTGCAAAGAATGAGAGTTTGACTTCATGCTGATTTGGATGCCTTTTATTTCTTTTTATCATCTGATTGCTGAGACAATTTCTAGTACTATGTTGAACAGCAGTGCTGATAGTGGACATCTCTGCCATGCTCCTGACCTTAGGGGAAAAGCTTTCAGTTTTTCCCCATTGAGAATGATATTCACTGTGGGCTTTTTGTATATGTCTTTTATGGTGTTGAGGTATGTTCGCCTATCCCTATGCTATGAGAGTTTTGATCAAGAAAGGATGTTTTACTTTGTCAAATGCTTTATCTGCATCTATTGAGGGGATCATATGGTTCTTGTCCTTTCTTTTATTAATGTAATGTATCACATTAATTGATTTGCGGATGTTGAACCAAACTTGCAGCCCAGGAATAAATCCCACTTGGTCATGGTGAATAATCTTTTTAATGTACTGTTGGATCTTATTGGCTAGTATCTTAGTGAGAATTTTTTCATCCATGTTCATCAGGGACATTGGTCTGTAATTCTCATTTTTGGTGGGGTTTCTGTCTGGTTTTGGGATCGAGGTGATGCTGGCCTCATAGAATGAGTTTTAAAGTTTTCCTTCCATTTCTATTTTTTGGAACAGCTTCAGAAGAATAGGTATTAATTCCTCCTTAAATGTTTGGTAGAATTCCCCTGGGAAGCCATCTGGTCTTGGACTCTTGTTTGTTGGGAGACTTTTGATTACTGCTTCAATTTCCTTGCTGGTTATGGATTTGTTCAGGTTTTCTATTTCCTTCTGTTTCAGTTTTAGTAGTTTATACGTCTCTAGGAATGCATCCATTTCTTCCAGATTGCCTAATCTGTTAGCATATAGTTGCTCATAATATATTGTTATAATTATTTGTATTTCTTTGGTGTTGTGATCTTTCCTCTTTCATTCATGATTTAATTTATTTGGGTTCTTTCTCTTTTCTTTTGGTAATCTGACTATCTCTCTTTCATTCATGATTTTCTTTATACAGTGTTGTGATCTGTCCTCTTTCATTCATGATTTAATTTATTTTGGTGCTTTCTCTTTTCTTTTTGATAAGTATGGCCAGGGGTTTATCAATCTTATTAATTCTTTCAAAGAACCAGCTCCTAGTTTCGTTGATCTGTTCTACTGTTCTTTTGTTTTCTATTTTGTTGATTTCTGCTCTAATCTTTATTCATTCTCTTCTTCTGCTGGCTTTAGGCATTATTTGCTGTTCTTTCTACAGCTCCTTTAGGTGGAAGGTTAGGTTGTGTATTTTGAAACTTGTCTTGTTCCTTGAGAAAGGCTTGTATTGTTATATACTTACTTCCCTCTTAGGACTGCCTTTGCTGCATCCCAAAGTTTTGAAGAGTTGTGTTTTCATTTTCATTTCTTTCCATGAATTTTTTAAATTCTTCTTTAATTTTCTGGTTGACCCATTCATTCTTTAGTAGGATGCTCTTTAGCCCCCATGTTTTTGAGTTCTTTCCAACTTTCCTCTTGCGATTGAATTCGAGTTTCAAAGCACTGTGGTCTGAAAATATGCAGGGAATGATCCCAATCTTTTGGTACCAGTTGAGACCTGATTTGTGACCAAAGATGTGATCTATTCTGTAGAATGTTCCATGTGCACTCAAGAAGAATGTGTATTCTGTAGCTTTGGGATGGAATGTTCTGAATATATCTGTGAAGTCCATCTGGTCCAGTGTGTCATTTAAAGCCCTTATTTCCTTGTTGATCTTTTGCTTAGATGATCTGTCCATTTCAGTGAATGGGGTGTTAAAGTCCCCTACTATTACTGTCTTATTATCAATGTGTTTCTTTAATTTTGTTATTAATTGGTTTATATAATTGGCTGTTCCCAAGTTAGGGTCATAAATAGTTACAATTGTTAGAACTTGCTGGATAGACCCTTTAAGTATGATATAGTGTCCTTCCTCATCTCTTATTACAGTCTTTAGTTTAAAATCTAATTTTAAGGATTGATATAAGGATTGCCATCCCAGCTTTCTTTTGATGTCTATTAGCATCATAAATGGTTTTCCACCCCCTCACTTTATATCTGGAGGTGTCTTTGGGTCTAAAATGAGTCTCTTGCAGACAGCATATCAATGGCTCTTGCTTTTTTATCAAATTTGATACCCTGTGTCTTTTGATTGGGTCATTTAGCCAATTTACATTCAGAAAGATATGAATTTAGTGCCATTGAGTTACCTGTGAAGTCACTGTTTCTATATATTCTCTCTGTTCCTTTCTGTTTACTTTTGTGCTCTATTTTCACTTACAAGATCCTTTTTAATATTTCTTGTAGGGCTGATTTGGTGATCACAAATTCTTTTAGTTTCTGTTTCTCCTGAAAGCTTTTTATTTCTCCTTCTATTTTGAATGACATCCTACCTGGATGAAGTATTCTTGGCTGCATATTTTTCTCATTTAGTACCCTGAATATATCATGCCAGTCCTTTCTGGCCTGCCAGGTCTCTGTGGATAGGTCTGCTGCCAGTCTAATGTTTCTACCCTTGTAGGTTATGTAGGACCTCTTGTCCTGAGCTGTTTCAGAATTTTCTCTTTGTTCTGAGATTTGCAAGTTCCACTATTATATATTGGGGTGTTGACCTATTTTTATTGATTTTGAGTAGGTTCTCTGTGCCTCCTCATCTTGGATGCCAGATTAGGAAAGTTCTCCACTATAATTTGCTCCAGTATACCTTCTGCCCCTCTCTCTCTTTCCCTTCTTCTGGGATCCCAATTATTCTAACATTGTTTTGCTTTATGGTATCACTATCTCTAGACTTCTCCACTCATGATCCAGTAGTTGTTTATCTCCCTTTTTCTCAGCTTCTTTATCATTTTTCTTCATCATTTTTTCTTCTCTATCACTAATTCTGTCTTCTACCTCATTTGTCCTAGCAGTTAGTGCTTCCACTTTTTATTGCTTCTCATTAACAGTCTTTTGTATTTTGACTCACTTAGATTTTAGATCTTTTATTTCTCCAGAAACGGATCCTCTAGCATCTTCTGTGGTTTTTTTCAAGCCGAACTAGTATCTTTATAGTCATTATTCTGAGCTCTAGTTCCAACATCTTACTTATGTCCACACTGATTAGGTCCCTGGCAGTCAGTACTGCCTCTTGTTCTCTTTTTTGAAGTGAGTTTGTCAGTCTTGTCATTCTGTCAGAGAACAATAGATGAATGAGAAAATAAAATACTAAAATGGCAAAATGACCCCTGAGAAATATACACTAAACACATCAGAAGAGACCCAAAACTGAGAAAAGGAAAATAAATAAAAAATTTTAAAAAGAGAGAATATAATCAGACAGTGAACAGAATAGAGCAATAAATTGTGACTGAGCATTTATATCTCAGGCATGGGATCCCGTTTCCAGTGTCTAGATGCTGAAGACTCCTGCGGTGCACACCCTTGCCACTCCTCCTGGAAGATGAAGGGGGGGTCTCGCTGGTTCTGCAACTTGTTGGCCCTCTGCTCAGAGAACAGTCACCTGACTGTGCAATGGTTCATGGTTTGTAGCAACCCCAAGCTGAGAGCCCATTGGAGTCACTGACTTAAGCCAACTTCCCCACTCTGATGTCTGGGAACTCTGCCATACTCAGGCACCCCCAGTCTTCCTGTGACCCCAAGAATCCTGAGACCACACTGTCCCACCCAGGATTCCACCCCACTTTGCCATCTAGCACCTTTCCACCAGGGACATCCCTCACCAGAGCAGACTTCTAAAACTTCTGATTTTGTGCTCCTCTGCTATATCACTTTCCAGTAGCTGGCTTATGGAGGCTCCCTCCCCCTGTGGTTTATCTTCCCATATATCACCTCAGATGTACTTCTCTGAACCTCCCACCTTGCTGAACATGGTCACTTTTCTATTTGTAGAGTTGCAGCTATACTTTTCTTAGAGCTCTGGTTGAGTTCACAGGTGTTCAGAATGATTTGAAAGCTATCTAGCTGAATTCCCAAGACCAGAAGAAACTAAGGTCTCCTACTCCTTCACCATCTTGGACTCCTGAATGTTAAAAATTTAAACACTAATTTGACCCAACCAAAATTCTGATATTGCTATATTGACAGGAGATGGTGCTGAGGGTAATGAGAGGTATTTCAACATGATAAGCCCTCATCTGTCATGGAAGGAAGTCAACACATGATGTCTAAAGTCAATAAACTAAGAAATAGCTATACATACATATTATTTAGAAATAAAAGCTGTGGGGGCGCCTGGGTGGCACAGCGGTTAAGCGTCTGCCTTCGGCTCAGGGCGTGATCCCGGCGTTACGGGATCGCCCCACGTCAGGCTCCTCTGCTGGGAGCCTGCTTCTTCCTCTCCCACTCCCCCTGCTTGTGTCCCCTCTCTCACTGACTGTCTCTATCTCTGTCAAATAAATAAATAAAATCTTTAAAAAAAAAANAAAAAAAAAAAAAAAAAAAAGAAATAAAAGCTGTGGAAGTTTCCAGTCGAAGGCAATGATATACAAGGTTCCTGAACTTACCTCTTTCCATAGACACACCAAATTTATAATTACATTTGGAGAAATTCCCTTTGAAAGAGATCCAGAAATTACTAAGTGACTCCTACACATTGGGTGAAGAAGAAAATGCCCACATCAAATGGGTAGGAATGGCTGAGACACACCCAGCATAAACCCCACCCCAGACACAGAAACATATAATCAAGAGGGAACTCAAAACTCTAAAATCCTCCCTGAAGAGTGAAGATTTGGACTCAACATCTAGTGCCCCAACTTTTAAGATTTTTACTTGAGGGACAAGCCCACAAAACACCTAGCCAGAAAAGCCAGAGGGGCTTGCATCACCAAGACCCACAAAACTATAGCAAACAAATAACAGTAATTAATGGTCTCATAAGAATTCAGTGGATATGCTCCCAAGGATCAGTACAGAGAGAGCAGAGAGAAGCATCCATCTTCCAGTCTTTCCCCAAAGGACGCCTATTTGCATACTTCAAAAGCTGCCACCTCAGGGTCAAACTTTACCTTAACACACACCTAGGGGCTTACTGTGGTTGTCCCCAGAGACTGGGGAGGCCACAAGACACCATCCCTATGTTTTCCCTCTGGCCCATTTTGGGTCACTGGTATTTCCCAGGAAGGAGCTTGAACACATGCCTGACAGCTCAGCTTTTGCAGCTGTCACCCTGAGAACAAAACCATTGGTTACCTGACTCTAGTGGCCAGAGGGACCTGCATTTTTAGGCTTCACAGGACTGTAGCTAACAAAGAAAGAGTTCTTACCTGGATGTCTGTAAGGTTCACTTCCTGCATAAGACCTCTCAGTCAAGACTGGAACAGGTGGCTATTTTATCTAACGTGTAGAAAGCAACACAGAGAGTTGAGGAAAATGAAGAAACAGATGAATGTATTTCAAATAAAAGAAGACACAACTCCAGAAGCAGGCCTTAATGAAATGGAGGTAAATGATTTATGTGATAGAAAGTTCAAAATAATAGTCATAAAGATACTAAGTCAGTAGAACAATGCATGAAAAAATTGAAAATTTCAACAAAAAGATAGAAAATATAAGAAATTACTAAACAAAAATCACAGAGCAGAAGTATACAATAACTGTACTGAAAAAATTCAATAGAGGGGCTCAACAGCATACTAGATGAAGTGGAAGGAAGTATCAGCTAGCTTGAATACAGTGAAATTCATCCAATTAGAGGATCAAAAAGGGAAGGGGCGCCTGGGTGGCACAGCGGTTAAGCATCTGCCTTCAGCTCAGGGCGTGATCCCGGCGTTATGGGATCGAGCCCCACATCAGGCTCCTCTGCTAGGAGCCTGCTTCTTCCTCTCCCACTCCCCCTGCTTGTGTTCCCTCTCTCGCTGGCTGCCTCTATCTCTGTCGAATAAATAAATAAAAAATCTTTAAAAANNAAAAAAAAAAAAAAAAAAAAAAAAGGGAAAAAAAAGAGTAAAGATAATTTAAGAGACTTATAGGACACCATCAAGCAGACCAATATCCTCACTATAGGTAGACCCTTAAAGACAGAGAGAAAGGGGCATAAATCTTAATTTAAAAAATAATGATTATAAGCTTTCCTAACCTGGGGAAAGAAACAGACATCCAGATCCAAGATACCCAGAAAGTGCCAAACAAGATGAACCCAAAAAGACTCACACCCCAACATATTATAAGTACACTGTCAAAAGTGAAAAAACAAAATCACAAAAGCAGAAGAGAGAAACTACTTCTTATATACAAGAGAACACCCATATGATTATCAGCAGATTTTTCTCCATAAATTTTGCAGGCCATCAGGGAGTGATGATATATTTAAAGTGCTATAAGAAAAAACTGCCAACCAATTATACTCTACCCAGCAAAATTGACCCTCAGAACTGAAGGAAAAATAAAGAGTTTTTCAGACAAGTGAAAGCTGAAGTAATTCATCACCACTAGACAACCTTACAAAAAAAATAATAAAGGTATTTCTTCAAGCTGAACAGGAAAACATATGAAAGTATAAATTTCACTGATAAAGATAAATATATAATTGGATTCCAAGTACTCTAATATTGAAAAGGTGGTGGATGAATCACTTACAAATCTAGTAAAAAGGTTAAAAGATAAAAATATTAAAAATAACTGTAACTACAATAATTTGTTAATGGATACATAAGGAAAAAAAACAAATTGTCACATCAAACACAATGTGGGCAGGGAAAGTAAAAATATAGCGCTTTAGTATGCATGCAAGATTAGGTTATTATTGGCTTAAAATAAACTGTTAAGTAAATAAACTGTTTTTGGTAAACACAGTAATCACAAAGATAAAATCTATAGTAGATATACAAAAGAAAAAGAAAGGAATTTAAGCATGCCACTACAGAAAGTCATCAAATCACAAAGTCACAAATAACAGAAGAAAAAAGTAGAGTATTACTATTAACTATTAGCCAGAATACTATTAACAAAATGCCAATATATGTCCATACCCATCATAATTACCTTAAATGTAAATGGACTAAATTCTCCAATTAAAATAGTAGCTGAATGGGTTAAAAAAAAAAAAAAACAAGGCCCAACTATATGCTGCCTACAAGAGACTCACTTCAGCTTTTAAAGACACACACAGATGGGAAGGGATGTAAAAAGATATTCTATATAATATATAATGATAAAGGGGTCAGTCCAACAAGAGGCATTCCTAACATATAAAGCAATATTAACAGACATGAAGGAAGAAATTGATTGCAATACAGTAATACTAGGGGACTTCAATACCCCACACTCAACAATGGATAAATCATTTAGACAGAAAATCAATAAGGAAACACTGGATTTAACAGATGTTTCTAGAATATTTCATCCAACAGCAGCAGAATATGCATTTTTCTCAAGTTTATGGAACATTCTCCAGGAGAGATTATATGTAAGACCACAAAACTAGTCTTAGTAAATTTAATTTTTAAAAAAAGGACAGTAAAATCATACCAATCATCTTTTCCAACAAAATGGTGTGAAACTAGAAATCAGTTACAAGAAGAAAACAAAAAATGTACAAATATGTGAAGATTAAACAACATATTACCAAACAACTAATTGAGTCAAAGGAGAAATTAAAGAGAAATTTTTTTAAAAAACCTTGAAACAAATGAAAATGGAAATTCAGCATATCAAAACTTGTGGGATTCTCCAAAACTGTTCTAAGAGGAACTTTTATAGTGATAAACTCCCACATCAAAAACTGTTGATGTACTGTATGGTGACTAACATATCATAATAAAAAAGCAAACAACAAAAACCTCTTACATTTAAAAAAAAAAAAAAGATCTCACATAAACAAGCTAACTTTATACTTCCAGGAACTAAAAAAGAAGAACAAACTAAGCCCAAAGTTAGCAGAAGGAAGAAAATAATAAAGATCAAAGAGGAAAGAAATGAAAGAAATGAGAAAGACAATAGAAAAGATCAGTGAAACTAAGGGCTGGTTTTATGTAAAGATAAATAAAAATGAAAATCTTTATCTAGACTTAACAAGAAAAAAGAAGAGGATTCAACTAAATACAATTAGAAATGAAAAAGAAGACATTACAATTTATATTAACAAATACAAAGGATCACAAAAGACTACTATAAACAATTATATACTAACAAATAAGACAAACTAAATTATTAGATAAATTTCTACTGACATACAAATTACCCAGACTGAATCATGAAGAAAAAGAAAATCTGAACATAATACTTACTAATAAAAAGATTGATTCAGTATTCAGAAACCTCCCAAGAAACAAAAGTCCATGATTAGAGACTTCACTATTATTTTTATCAAACATCCAAGTTAATACCAATTCCAAAAAATAGAAAAGGAAAGAATATTTCCAAACTCCTTTTATGAGGCCAGCATTATCCTGATACCAAAACTAGACAAGGACAATACAAGAAAATAAAACTACAAGTCAATATTCTTGATCAACATAGATGCAAAAATTTTCAACAAGATATTATCAAACTGAATTCAACAGTACATTAAAGAATCAAGTGGGATTTACTACAGGGATACAAAATGGGTTCAACATTCACCAATCTGTTAATGTGATACACACATTAATAAAACGAAGGATAAAAATCATGTAGTCATCTACCTCTCTTCTACAGAGGGAGGCAAACCATAAGAGTAGCCAAACTCTAGGAAATGAACTGAGGGTTGCTGGAGAGAAGGTGAATGCGGGGAAAGGATAATTGGGTGATAGGCATTAAGGAGGGCACTTGATATAATGAGCATGGGTGTTATATGCAAGAGACGAATCACTAAATTCTACTCCTGAAACTAATAAAGTATATGCAAACTAAATTGAATTTAAATAAAGCATTTTTAAAAATCATATGATCATCTCAATAGATGCAAAAAGGCATTTGACAAAATTCAACAAACATTCATGACAAAAACTCAACAAAGTGAGCATAGAGACAAGATACCTCAACATAATAAAGTTCATATCTGACTAGCCCACAGCTAACATACTTAATAGTGAAAACCTGAAAGCTTTTCCTCTAAAATCAGGAACAAGACAAGGGTGCCTTCTCTTGTCACTTTTATTCAGCATAGTATTGTAAATCCTAGCCAGAGCAGTTAGGCAAGAAAAGGAAATAAAAGGCAACAAAATGGGAAAGGGAAATAAAACTGCTTCTATTTGCAGATGACATGGTATTATATATAGAAAACCCTAAAAACTGCACCAAAAAACCGTTAAAACTAATAAATTCTGTAAAGATGCAGGATACAAAATCAATATACAAAAATCAGTTGTGTTTCTATACACTAATAACAAACCAATGAAGGAGAAATTATGAAACTAATCCCATTTACAATTGCATCCAAAAAAAAAAAAAATACCTAGGGATAAATTTAACCGAGGAGGTGAAAGACCTGTACACTGAAAACTATAAAATGTGATGAAATAAATTGAAGAAGCCAACAGAAATGGAAAGATATTCTGTGCTCATGGATTGAAAGAATTAATATTGTTAAAATGTCCATACAGATTGAATGTAATCCCTATCAAAACACCAATGATATTTTCCACAGAAATAGAAAAAGCAATCCTAAAATGTGTGTGGAGCCAAAAAAAAAGACACTGGATAACCAAGGCAAACTTGAGAAGGAACAAAGCTGGAGGCATCATACTTCCTGATTTCAAACTATATTACAAAACCGTAGTAATCAAAACAGTATGCACTGGCATAAGAACAGAAACACAGTTCATTGAAACAGAATACAGAGCCCAGAAATAAACTCATGCATATATGGTCAATTAATTTATGACAAAAGATCTAAGCATTTACAATCACGAAGTGACAGTTTCTTCAATAAATGGTATTGGGAAAACTAGAAAGCCACATACACTGAATGAAATGAAAATGAATGAACGATAGCCACAGACAGAAACTGGACCCCTGTCTGACACCATACTTAAAAAATCTACTCAAAATGGATTAAAGACTTGGATATAAGACCTAAAACCATAAAACTCCTTGCAAAAATGTAGAAGGTAGTTTCCTTGATATCAGTCTTCATGATGACTTTTTGGATTTGTTACAAAGAGCAAAGGTTAAGAAAAAAAAAGCAAAAATCAACAAGTGGCACTATGCAAAACTAAGAAGCTTCTGCACAGCCAAGGAAAATATCAACAAAATGAAAAGGTAGTCTATGGAATGGCAGAAAATACTTGCAAATCTTATGTTAGATAAGGAGTTAACATCCAAAATAGATAAAGAACTCATACAATTCAATAGCAAACAAACAACTCTAAAAAAATAAGGGCAGAGGAACTGAATAGACATTTTCCCAAAGAACACATACAAATGGGCAACAGGTATGTGAAAAGGTGTTCAACATCATTAATCATCAGGGAAAGGTAAATCAAAACCACAGAAAGATTTTACCTCATACCGTTAGAATGGCTATCATCAAAAAGATGAGAGGAGATAAGTGTTGGTGAGGATGTGGAGAAAAGGGAACCCTTGTACACTTTTGGTAAGAATGTTACTTGGTGCAGCAACTAAAAAGTATTCAGGAAAAGAATATGGAGTTTCTTTAAAAATTAAAAATAGAGGGGTGCCTGGGTGGCTCAGTCGTTGAGCATCTGCTTTCAGCTCAGGGTCCTGGGATCGAGCCCCACTTCAGGCTCCCCCACGGGGAGTCTGCTTCTTCCTCTCCCACTCCCCCTGCTTGTGTTCCCTCTCGCTGGCTGTCTGTCTCTCTGTCAAATAAATAAATAAAATCTTTTTTAAAAAATTAAAAATAGAAATGCCATATGATCTAACAATTCCATTTCTAGATATATAGTCAAAGGAAATGAGATCATTATATCAAAGAGATACCTGTACCCCCAGGTTCACTGCAGCATTATTTACAATAGCAAAGGTATGGAAACAACCTAAGTATCCATCAAAAAGATTAATCGATAAAGAGAATGTGTGTGTGTGTGTGTGTGTGTGCATGTGTGTGTAAAACTATATAATAGTGTTCATTATAAAAAAGAAGGAAATCTTATTTGCGACAACAAGGATAGACCTTGAGGGTATTATGCTAGGCAAAATAAATCAGATTGAGAAAGACAGATACTGAATGATCTCACTTATAGGTGGAATTTTAAACAAACAAACAAACAAAAACTCATACAGACAGAAAATAGATTGGTGGTTGCCTGAGGCAGAGGGTTGGGGGAGGACAAAATAGATGAAGGTGGCCAACAGGTACAAATTTCCAGTTATAAAATAAATAAGTCCTGGGGGTAAAATATTCAGTATGGTGACTATATTTAACAATTGTGTATTGTATATGTGAAAGTTACTAAGAGAGTAGATATTAAAAGTTCTTATTACAAGGGAAAAAAGTGAGTGAGTGAGATGATGGATATTAACTAAACTCACTATGGTGATCATTTCACAACATATGCATATATCAAAACATGTTGTATACTTTACATGAATATAATGATATATGTCAGTTATATCTCAGTAAAACTAAAAAAAATCAATTCAATTAAAAAATAAGAAATAAAGGCTAAGCATAGCTGAAATTCTTGAAGGTTTGTGCCTGTGGGTTAAGAGGACTTGAGGGTAGAAGAGAGGAGGAGTAAAGAACTAATATTTCCATTATAAACTTTTAGGAAACATTTGACTTTATAAAAAATAAGTGTGTGTTTGATTTAAAGTAATTAAAATAGATTTTTTTTTCTCCATCTGGAATTTATATTAGTGAGTGGAGTAAGATAGAGATCTAACATCATAGTTTTCCAACTGCCTGTCCAGTTGTGATTTAGGCCAATTTTAATTACAGAGAAAAGAGCTTTTCTTTCTTCTTTCTTTCTTTCTTTCTTTCTTTCTTTCTTTCTTTCTTTCTTTCTCTTTCTTTCTTTCTTTCTTTCTTTCTTTCTTTCTTTCTTTCTTTCTTTCTCCCTTTTCACATTATTATTATTTCATGGAGCACCAAGAAACATAAAAATATAGAATCATACACATACCCAGTTCTTTTTCTTCAAGGTCAATGCCATACCATTAAGATAATTTAGACCTGCTTTTATTCAAGTCACACACGGGATGATCAGATTGGTCAGAAACATCAGGTGCAACATCAGAACTGACTTTTTAGAGGATGGACACATTGAGAACATTTGTTTCACATAGGTTTTTCCTAAGAATCTCTAGGGACTCTCTATTAAGTGTGAATTAAAATAGTCTAGTACACAAAAGGCCAATAAGCACATGCAAAAGTATTCTACACCAAAGGGGAAAATGAAAATTAAAGCCACAGTGAAATATACTACACATCCACCTGAATGACTAAAATGTAAAAAGCTGATAACACCAAATCTTAATAAAGATTTGGAGCAACTGAAGTTCGCATAACATGATGATAGGAATGTAAAATCATGCAATCTCTTTGGAAAATTTTCTGGAAGTTTCCAATGAAATTAAACCTACATCCACTCCTATGACCAGCAATTCCACTCCAAGATATTAAGCCAAGATAAATGAAAGCATAAGTCTGCAAAAAGACTTGTACAACAATGTTCAAGTTTCTTCATTCATAAAAGCCAAAAACTGGAAGCATCCTAGGTATCCATTAATAAAATAAATAAACTGTAGTATATTTGCATAATGAAATTCTACTCAAATAAAAAAGATCAAACTACTGATACAAACAACATGGATGAATCTTAAAAACATTTTTATGATTTAAAAAAAACTGTTACAGGGTAAATTGTATTTCCTCAAATTTAAATAATGAAGCTCTAACCTAGTACCTAGTACCTCCTCAGTATGTAACCATATGTGGAGATAGGGCCTTTCAAGTGGTAATTAGGGTAAAATGAGGTCATATGTATGGGCCTTAATACAATATGCTGGTGTCCTTATAAGAAAAGGAACTTAGGACATAGACAACACAGAGACAGAGGGACAACCATAGAGGACACAGCAAGAATGTGGTCATTTGCAAGCCAAAGAGAGAAAAAAATAATTCTGTCAACACCTGCATCTTGGTTATCTAACTTCCAGAACTGTGATAAAATACATTTCTGTTGTTTATACCATCGGTCTCTGGTATTTTTTATGGCAGTCCTAGCAAACTAATACAGAAGCCTTACACAGAAGAGTATATATAATACAATTCTAATTTTATGGAATTCTAGAGCAGACAAAAATATTCTATAGTGAAAAAAAATTATAACAGTTGTTGCCTCTGAGGAGTGGGCTAGGGCATTAACTAATTGCAAAGGGACATGACAGAAGTTTCTGGGGAGATGATAAATTTGGGTGATGACAAATTCTATTCAGTAAAGGATTTTGAAGAGTTACCCTTCTTAAGTATGATTGGGTGATGTGGTATCATTAATGTGTCTACTGTGTAAATACTAAATTAGGGGCATTTTTCCTTTATCTTATGCTGGTGAATGTTTCTAAAACTTCTCACCCTTTTTTCAGCAAAGTGAGTAGTGTAATGGTGGTGTATTTGCCAAAATCCATGAATGTTCACTTAAGATCTGTTTATTTCACTACACATAAATGCTGCATCAAAAGAAAAAAACTGTAAATAGTCAGTGAGCCCATCTCTGACATTAGAAGCCATTCTCTTCCCATTTCTTCTTTTATCACTGCAGTTGTACACCCAAGCACTAGTGGTGCTATTGTATTTTGTAGTTTTCATTTGAATATTTCCTAAAACCCATCAAGGTGAAATTCCCTGGTTAACATGCATCTGCTGTGCTCATTTAACCAAAAAAGATTAGTTGAAGAATGAAGCTGACTTGAGAGGATACTTAGATTTTAATTCCCTGAGTAGGAAAAAAAAAAAAAAAGCTCAATAGTACCACTGGCCAAAAGATGTTTTGATCCTCAAAGTGAATTTTATGGAATGAAAAGCATAAATTTAAAATATTCAGGGCCCTGGACTAATTCTCAAAATTACTTGAGAAACAAGGAAATAGAAATTTGCAAAAGACTAACTGATAGCAGCTGAACTTGTTCATGGTATGGGGTTCTGGCTTTCTTTAGGTGTAAAATTAGGAAGCCCCTGGACTAGTTCAAAGTTCAGGTACATTTTGTATAAAGGGAAAGAAAAACTCCACTGTTGTACCTATGTCCTCCTGCCTATGGGTTGTCTAACATGTCTTCCGAACACTAATAGTCTACTTAATGAGAAATTCTACCATTTATGCCTTTTAGGAGATTTATATAATTTCTCAAATTGCCTTAGGGCATCAGCTATGTAATCTCCTTGGTATTTTGACTATTTCTGACCTAGATATCAAGTTCATTTGTTTTTCAGTGAGTCAAATCTTTTTTTTTTCTGGCTTTTTTTTTAATGTTTTTTTTATTATATTATGTTAGTCACCATACAATACATCCCTGGTTTCTGATGCAAAGTTCGATGATTCATTAGTTGCGTATAACACCCAGTGCACCATGCAATACGTGCTCCTTACTACCCATCACCAGTCTATCCCATTCCCCCACCCCCTCCCCTCTGAAGCCCTCAGTTTGTTTCCCAGAGTCCATAGTCTCTCATGCTTCATTCCCCCTTCTGATTACCCCCCCTTTCTTTATCCCTTTCTTCCCCTACCTATCTTCCTAGTTCTTATGTTCCATAGATGAGAGAAACCATATGATAGTTGTCTTTCTCTGCTTGACTTATTTCACTTAGCATTATCTCCTCCAGTGCCGTCCATGTTGCAGCAAATGTTGAGAACTCGTTCTTTCTGATAGCTGAGTAATATTCCATTGTATATATGGACCACAGCTTCTTAATCCAGTCATCTGTTGAAGGGCATCTCGGCTCCTTCCATGATTTGGCTATTGTGGACAATGCAGCTATGAACATTGGGGTGCATATGGCCCTTCTCTTTACTACGTCTGTATCTTTGGGGTAAACACCCAGTAGTGCAATGGCTGGGTCATAGGGTAGTTCAATTTTTAACTTTTTAAGGGACCTCCACACTGTTTTCCAGAGTGGCTGTACCAACTTGCATTCCCACCAACAATGTAGGAGGGATCCCCTTTCTCCACATCCTCTCCAACAATTGTTGTTTCTTGCCTTGTCTATCTTTGCCATTCTAACTGGCGTAAGGTGGTATCTCAGTGTGGTTTTGATTTGAATTTCCCTGATGGCTAATGATTTTGAACATTTTTTCATGTGTCTGTTAGCCATTTGTATGTCTTCATTGGAAAAGTGTCTGTTCATATCTTCTGCCCATTTTATGATTTGTTTATTTGTTTCTCGTGTATTGAGTTTGAGAAGTTCTTTGTCGATCTTGGATACCAGTCTTTTATCTGTAGCATCATTTGCAAATATATTCTCCCATTCCGTGGGCTGTCTCTTAGTTTTTTTGACTGTTTCCTTGGCTGTGCAGAAGCTTTTTATCTTGATGTAGTCCCACATGTTCATTTTATCTTTTGTTTCTCTTTCCTTTGGAGATGTGTCATTAACAAGGTTGCTTTGGCCGATGTCAAAGAGGTTGCAGCCTATGTTCTCCTCTAGGATTTTGATGGATTCCTGTCTCACATCTTTTTTACATCACTAAGTCTTCTCATTCAACAGAAAGGAAGTGGGTGGGAAGCCATGGCTAAGGGTGACCCACAGAATTATGGCTCCACAGATCTGATCTTAAAGAGGGAAACAGACAGTGGTCCTAAATCTATGAATTTTGGGATAAGGCAATATAGGATCTTTGTCTGTATTACTAGAGTTCTTCTCACAATTGTCAGCTTTGAAAATATACCCCCCCCCAAAAAAAAAACTTGTCTAGTTTTCAGCATAATAGCACCCCTGAAGAAATCTCTTACTGTCTGAACTCCTCACTTTTTTCCCATGTAGTCTCCTATAAATGAAAAGATATTGACTAGAACTGGCCAGAACTTCAGTATGGTCTAGGATGAAGGCTGCTCTAAGTCTGCAGAGTTAAACTAATCTTATACCTTTTAGCTGTGAGAACCAAGACCTAGTTATAATTCAAAAGACTATGGTTTCCCCCCAAAATGCAAATCCTCATTTTTAGGGCCTATCTTTCCATAAAAAATATTACAGAGAAGCATATTTTGGGTACCTTTTATGTCTCTTTAAGAATAATAACTTATAAATACATAAATAAATCCTTAAATACATAAAACCTTAAATAAAAGCCTTACAAAACTGAACAATATGTGGGATCTAAATCGGAAAAGTGGTGTGAGAGATATTATTATTGGGCTGTGAAGTTTCTACACATTGTGTTATCCTGTCCAGTTTCACTCTGAGCATACATTGGATTGGGAACTTTACTCTATTTGTGAACTCTGATGTGACAGCACTTCAAAGACAATCCTCTATATGTTTCTTTCTGGTTGGTCATTCTCTACTTCACATAGACTTTCATTAACATCTCTCTCCTCAAGTACAGATCATAATCAGTTGATGCCTCAGCTAACTCCTTTTCCAATATTCCTGTTGCTTAGATGCAATGAAATATGAAGCCCATTAATTCTCCCAATAAAATACCTGTGCTATGATGCTATATCTCAGCCCAAATCAACAGGAATTAGAAAATCCCAGAAATAGAGTGGTGCCTGGGTGGCTCAGTCAGTTAAGCACCTGACTCTTGGTCTCGCCTCAAGTCTTGATCTTAGGGTCATGAGTTCAAGCCCAACATTGGGCTCCACCCTGGGTGTGGAGCCTACTTAAAAAAAAAAAAGAAGAAGGAAGAAGGAAGGAAGGAAGGAAGGAAGGAAAGAAGGAAGGAAAGAAAATAATTCTGGAAATAGTAATGGCCCAATCAATAACCCAATGACTGTAGGACTTTATAATCCAAACCCCAAGAAGTAAATAAATGGGTATTTGTTGAGCCTGATTTCACTTTTGATCACATTTTTCACTGACTATTGTTTCTCAGGATATGGCAAGATGGAAAGTAAATGAAAATATGTTAATCTCTGAAGTGTCCATAAAAGCAATTCTACCATGTCCAATCTCTCAGGTTTCTTTAGAACTCAGGCTAAAAGAAAAATAATCACTGGATGCACACCCAATTTTAACTAACCTCACAAAAGGATCTTTTGAGCTATTGAATATAAGACAACTGTACATTTCTCAATTCAGTTTCCAAAGACATAAATGTGGCAAGTCTCAATTTGTATGTACCGATTGACAAGTTACAATTACTTTTTGTGTGGAATCAATTTAATAGATAACTGAAGATTATATTAGCCAAATATTCATTAGGTAATACCATAGTGCTAGAAGGTAATATAAGCTGCATCAGTGGTTCATTCAAGTTTTCATCCATAGGAAATCTAAATGTATTAGATCACTCTACACATACTCTCTCCAGTCCTTTGCCTGTGGTTTTAAATGGTTGTTAAACTCATTCATCATCATAACTTCACAATATTAAATGCAATCACTATGATAAATCTAAATGTAATTTCACATATTTTTTAAGAGGTCAGCATTATTAAATATTCCAAATCAATTCATTGCAGTATTCTCACCTGCAAGTGCTAAAATGTGAAATTATTTCCTTCTAAAACTTAATCTGAACTTTATCAGCACTGCTGAAAATGTGTCATCACATATTTATTAGAGTGAGTAGCATTAACAGACATAAGCTAACAAGTATGTAATGACAATTTCTTTCACTACCACCAAAGATTAATAATAACAGAATTGATAGCATTTTTTTTCTATAGGGGGAGAATGCTTCTTTTAAATACAGAGATAGAAGATAGGCTGAAACCACTGTTCACTGTATCTATTCTGAGAAAATAAAATTGGCTTAGCCTATGTCTTGATTTAACAATACCTGTAGGGAAAAAAATATCCCCTTTCCCTTGAGCTTCTTCCCTAAAGCTATTAAATTCATTTTTACTTAAATCACTCAATGACTCATAAAGTTCATATCTGTTGCTAAAAGATCTAAACAGAAGGTTCAATAACTAGTAACAGCAATAACTAAAAATATTTTGGGAAATTGTCACTCATGGTAAGATTTTTGAGAAAGAAATGATAGAAGTATAAATATCCATTGAAAACTAGACAACTCTGGGGTATCAAAGCCTGAGAATCAGGATAAAAAACATGACAAGCAATAAGAAAACCCAAACAGAAGGGTTCTCATATACCCAGTCATTATTAACTAGATGATGAACCGCTGTAGCTTATATATAAAACAAGTACAAAACCATAAAAATCTCTCATTATTTCAGATATTCCAAAAACCATTAAGAGAAGTATGCCAGTTTGGCAATTTAATTTATTTCTAACAGCTTTATTGAAGTATAATTGATATACAAAAAACTATGCATATTCAATATGTGTAATTTGATGGGTCTGAAATATGCATACATCTGTGAAACTATTACCACAATCAATTCAATAAACATAACCAATCACCCCCAAAAGTTTCCTTCAGCCAACACAGTAATATTAAACACCAAAAATTTTATTATCTTGGGGAGCTCAGGTAAATAAAGGAGCAAAGGGGGTTGTTAGCATTTCTATGGTTTCACAGTACAAGACAAACTCTTCATATTCTGTAGATTCCAGAAACCCACTCAGTTGAAGGGAGTGGGAAATGTACGACTATAATGTATCATTAATCTCATAAGAAATAATTATCCCCAAGACAAAAAGTCTTCTGGTGGAGACTTGGTTAGTATCTACCCAAAATGGGTAAATGAAGCATTCCCAAGCTGGTTTAAAAAACGAATCCTAAAGAGATTGTAAGTATAATTTCCTGCCTGATACCAAAAAAAGAATTACTTTATCTTCTCAAATTAAAGCTATCCAATCTGTAAACTTCCTTCAAAAGAGTAGTTAATCTATGAGAAGTCAATGTCACAATTTTAATTTCATTCTATAATATATATGAAAATATAAAAAGAGAAGACAAGCACATATAATAAAAACTAAGATTGCTAGTTAACCTTTTGCCTTCATACACAAGAAATGTTAACTAATTACAAAGACAATGAGCTGATTTTAAAAACAAACACTCACCTATCTGTGTTTTACTTCATTAAACATAATGAATCTGCCAACTTGAGAGTAGGCAAAAAAGAGACTTTGACACCCCATTGTCTATTCCCCAACTCAGAGAGGCACTCTATCCATTAATCTGATAAGTGAGCAGGGCTTCTCTATCAATGTTCAGCCAAATTTCTGAATCAGCCAAAATATAAATTCCCATCTCACATCACACTCTTATCCAGTAAGTCTATAAAAATACTGAGCAAATATAATGTGCATCAGAGAAATAGACAGTGAAACAGTAGAGTTTCCATCTCATGCCAACAGAGCCTCAATAGAGAACTGCTTTTGGGCTAGGCGTTTTGTGTATCCCATTGTCCTACAGCTAGAGATCTAAGAATCTACAACTCCCAAGTGTTCAGTGAGTAGCACACACACTGTGTAGCCAAAAAGAAAAAAAAAAGAGAGAGAGAGAGAGAGAGAGAGAGAAAAAGAGAGAGAGAGAGAGAGAGAGATCCTTAAAGCTCAGATGAATACAATCTCATTCTCCTTAGTCCTAAAAGAATAAACTTTGGATACTAAGTTATGATAAAAACCAGAAAAAAAATTTAGGAAAATGCTTGGATTCCTTAATAAGGTGAAAGAAGACATGGTTTATATGATGAAATGGTAAAAGTGATAAGGAGTAAATAGACTGAGATTTAAAGATAAGAGAGTGAGATATAACAAGTTCAAGTAAGAAAATTAAATATGCAATAAATAAAAAGCAGATACAGCAAAAAAAAATTTTTTTGCACAATCTAAATCCAGTAATCAATGAGAAGAATAGGTTTAAGAATGTATTTCAGAATGCAAAGGAGAATAGTAAATATGGCAGGAAAATAATATATCCATTGTATGAAGTCTAGATGTTCGTAAGAAAGTTGTAAGAGTAGGAAGAAGTAAGAAGTTAGAAACAAAACAGTCACCAAAGGTACAGTGAAAAACAATCTTCCCAAACTAAAACAAAACAAGGTGTGAATATACATTCACTTATTACTTACATAATTTTGGGGGGTCCCATTCTACAAAATACACAGGATAAATAAAACAAAAAGGGGCATGTGCCACAGTCTTGCCTTTGTGATTGGAGAGAAGGAAGATAATCATATGAATAAATATAAAATTACAACAGATCAGGAGTAGATGCTGTATAAGAGCTTGTGATGAGGGATTTGATCTAGTCGGGAGGTCAGAGGTTTCTCTGAAGAAGTTAAGTTTCATATGAGCTCTGAGAGGCAGTGGGAATTAACAAGAGAACTGGAGCATCCCAGGCAGAGAAATAACGTATGTAAAGTCTTTTAGTAAAAATGAGCATAACATGGTTGAGGAACCATAAGAAGGCCATTGAGACTGGGGCCAAGAGATTCAAGAGGAACATGTATGAGATGATAATGTAGAGCTAGGTAGAGGCTAGACCATCTAGGGTACTGTAGGTCAAAGACTTCAGCCATTTTTTTTTACAATGACCTTCAGTAAGAAATACTTTTTATACCATAGCCCAGTACACATACCCATATGTACATATATAGAAATCAATTTGCTAGTTCATGAAACCATTTTTAAAAAACAATGAAATAGAACAGAATACGACAGGACATATCAGTATTTTTTTCATAGGAAGAGTAGGCAACAGCTGATAAAATCTTTTGTTTAGATTTATGCACTTTGTTTTATATGTGTGTATATATACATACATTCACATATGTGTATTTCATGTATGTAATTTTTTAAAACTCTTATGATCTAATAAATTGATTTTACAACTCATCAACAGATTCCTACCTGCAGTTTGAAAAATTCTGGGGCAAATACATATTAGAGATTTTGCTATTTCTTCAAAAGCCATTGAGATCATTTAAGCAGATATGTGAGGTGAACGGATTTGAATTTGGGGGGAAAATAATTTATCTTGCTACAGTGCAGAGTTTTTTTTAAAGAAGTAAGTCAGAGACTCTTAGAGTAAGAGTCCAGGTAAAAAATAACAGTGGATTTTTTTTTTTTTACCTTGGAGGATAGCGGAGGAAAATGAGAAAGATTCCAGAGATGATTAGGAGTAAAAAATCAACAGCACTTTGTGATATAATAAATGTGGACACATCTGTCAAAGATGACAGTTTGGTTGAAAGGGGCCTGGAGTATTATTGAAAAGAAATCCAAAAGTAACAAAATATTGGACTTACAAGAATAAACAAAACCATCTAACAAGAAATCCTCCAGAAAACACATGTTACTAACAAAAAAATTGAAAATGGGTTGGCTTCAGACTATTCTTTTGCAATGTGAAATGCCAAGAGGCATTGAAAAAATAAACCACAGAATTTTGAAGGAAAAAAAATGGTGAGCTAAAGATGTTATGCTAAGCCAATTTGCCATTCAGGCATGAAGGAAATAGAAAGTTATTACAAAATATAGACATATTGAGAAAAAAGTATCCTCCACAATCTCGAAAAGAAATTACTTGAAGATATGCTTCTACCAAGAGATAAATCCAGATTTAAAAATAAAGAATAAGGAGGTCATGGTAAAAAAAACGAATGGGGGCGCCTGGGTGGCTCAGTTGTTAAGCGTCTGCCTTCGGCTCAGGGCGTGATCCCGGAGTCCTAGGATAGAGTACCACATCAGGTTCCCTGCTCTGCAGGAAGCCTGCTTCTTCCTCTCTCACTCCCCCTGCTTGTGTTCCCTCTCTCACTGGCTGTCTCTCTCTGTCAAATAAATAAATAAAATCTTTAAAAAACAAAAACAAACAAACAAGATTAACAGTGGATAATGAAACCAATTTAAAATAGAATTGAGTTTAAATGATTATAAAAAGTAAGGTAAAGCTGAACACAGAGTAAGAAAAAACTGAAAGAAAAAATGTATGTTATACAAAATAATGAAATTACAACAATTAGAGAATAAAGCAATAAAGTATATTAAGAGATGATTAAAAGCATGCTAAATTCCTCCCCTTACACAGGAAAAGAATGACCCAAAAAATGCAATGCACTAGATTTTGATGATTAGAAAAGAAAACGTGGGGCATATTTTTGCATAAATAAAAGTATAGCTACTAGTCAAATGTAAAACATAGTGGAAATCTTTACAATCTCTGAATTGAAGTTTATAATAATAACAAAGATAGTTTAAAATAGTAAAATCTAGGGGCACCTGGGTGGCTCAGTCATTAAGCGTCTGCCTTCGGCTCAGGGTGTGATCTCAGAGTTCTGAGATCGAGCCCCGCATCAGGCTCCTCCACTGGGAGCCTGCTTCTTCCTCTCCCACTCCACCTGCTTGTGTTCCCTCTCTTACTGCCTGTCGCTCTCTCTGTCAAATAAATAAATGAAACCTTTTTAAAAAAATAAAATAGTAAAATCTAGAAAAAGAGAATGTATGCATTAAAAAAGCAAATAAGGGAACAATAAAACAAAACATTTAACACAAGACAAAAAACGTCAAACATATCACTTATGAAAATAAAAAGTAGAAACCCCATTTTAATGACAAGGACTCTTAGATTGTTCCAAATTCAATTATAAGCTCTTTATAAACTAACATAAGTGAAAGTTTACAAAAAGTACCTTTTGAAAATTACTTAGGTCCAAACAATTTACCAGTGAAATCTTTCAAGTATCCAAGTTATAAAGATTAGCTGATTACACTTTTACACGTATTACTTGACTACATTAAAAAAAAAAGGACAAGCATTTCAATAAATTTTCTGAAGCCAACAAAATTCTCGTGACACAGTTTCATGTGTCAACATTTTCAATCACTTGAGAAACTGATTTAGAAAATAATGCGGATGGGGTACCCATGTGGCTCAGTTAAGCATCTGTTTTGGCTCAGGTCATGATCTTAGGGTCCTGGGATGGAGCCCCACATGAGGCTCCCTGTTTAGTGGGGAGTCTGCTTCTCCCTCTGCCTCTCCCCCCGCAGCTCTGCTCATGCTATCTCTCATGCTCTCTCTCTCAAGACGAATAAATAAAATCTTTTTTAAAAAAGAAAATAATGAGAGTGAAAGTAAAAATAGAAACTTTAGTTATATGACCAAATTTATTTATGAAGACAACATTCAGGGTTTTATTTAAACTCAAAAAGTCAGAAGAACAACAAAACAGAACCTAAGCAAAGTTAGAGAAAAAAATTAGAGTAATTAAAATAATTGCTTAAATTTGAAAATAATAGAAGTTGATTTTAAAATTCAGAAGTTGGTTCTTTGTAAGAACTAATACTCTTTGATAAATTTAGCAGAAGAAAAAAACCACAAAGATAATTAGTAATGAGGAAGCATATTCGAGAAGACGGCAGAGTAGGAGGATCCTGAGCTCATTTTATTCCACAGACACATGAAGGCAACAACTACATTTATGCAACCAACTCTGAAAATGACCTGAAGACTGGGAGAACAGATTTCTACATTTCGTCCTAGAGAGAAGCCCATATTGAAAGGAAGAGGAGAGGCAGAAATGTGGTTGTCAATCAGATCCCCAGCATGACTAACTAGCATGACTAAATGTCAAGGAATACACAAAATTTTAAAAATTAATGTACATTATCAAATACATAAAACTTGGAGGGGGAGTAAAAATTTAGTACTTTTAGAATGTGTTTGAACTTAAGCAACCATCAGCTTAATATAGACTACTGTATACATAGGATGTTATTTATGAACCCAACAGTAACCACAAATTTAAAAAATCTGTAATAGATACACAAAAAATAAACAGGAATCCAAGGATAATATTAAAGAAAGACAAAACACAAGGAAAGAGAGCAAGCAAAAAACAAAGAAACAGAGAAGAACTACAAAAAAAATTAACAAAATGGCAATAAGTACATACCTATCAATAATTACTTTAAATGTAAATGGACTAAATGCTCCAATCAAAAGACATAGGATGTTGAATGGATTAAAAAAAGGGGGGGGATGTATCTCTGTGCTGCCTACAAGAGACTCAATGTTAGACCTAAAGAAATCTACAGACTGAAAATGAAGGGATGGAAAAATATATTCCATGCAAATGGAGGCAAAAAAAAAAATTTTTTTAAGAGTAGTAATACTTACATCAGACAAAATAGATTTTAAAATGAAGACTATAGCAAGAGACAAAGGACATTACACTATGATAAATAGATTAATTCAACAAGTGGATATAACAGTTGTGAATATCTATGCACCCAAAATAGGAGCACCTCAATACATAAAGCAAATTGTAACAGAAAGGGAGAAATTGATGGTAACACAATAATAGTAGGGGACTTTAACACCCCATTTACATCAATGGAGAAATCATCCAGACAGAAAATCAACAAGGAAACAATGTCTTTAAATGACACATTAGACCAGATAGATTTAACAGATATTTACAAAATTTTCCATCCAAAAACAGCAGAATACACATTCTTTTCAAATGCACATGGAACATTTTCCAGAATAGATCACATTGGGCCACAAAACAAATCTCAATACATTTAGGAAAATTAAAACTATATCAAGCATCTTTTGTCACAATGGTATAAAACCAGAAATCACTTGCAAGAAAAAAACCTGGAAAATGCAAACACATGGAAACCAAACAACATGCTACTAAGCATTCAATGGATCAATGAAGAAATAAAAGAGGAACTTAAAAAATACATAGAAATGAAAATGATAATGCAATAGTTCAAAATCTTGGAATACCACAAAGCAGTTCTAAGAGGAAAGTTTAAAGCAATACAGGCCTACCTCAAGAAACAAGAAAAATCTCAAATAATCTCAAATAAACATGCAGGAACTAGAAAAAGAAACATAATCGAGCCCAAAGTTAGTAGAAGGACAGAAAAATAAAGACCAGAATGGAAATAAAAGAAATAGAGACAACAAAAAACAAAGCAATAGAAAGGATCAATGAAACCAAGAGCTGGTTCTTTGAAAAGATAAACAAAATTGATAAACCTTTAGCCAGACTCATAAAGAAAAAAGGGGAGAGAACTCAAATAAAACAGAAATGAACAAGGAGAAATAACAATCAACACCATAGAAATATGAAGAATTATAAGAAAATGCCATAAAAATACTATAAAAAATTATGCCTACAAACTGGACAACCTAGAAGTGCATAAATTCCTAGAAACATAATCTTCCCTGACTGATTCAGGAAGAAGTAGAAAATTTGAATAGAACAATTACTAATAATGAAATTGAATCAGTAATCAAAAAACTCCCAACAAACAAAAGTCCAGGACCAGATGGTTTCACAGGTGAATTCTACAAATATTTAAAGAAGAGTTTATACCTTTTTTTCTCAAACTGTTACAAAAAATAGAAGAGGAAGGAATGCTTCCAAACTCATTCAGTAAGGCCAGAATTACCCTGATATCAAGACCAAAGACACAACAAAAAAGAAAACTACAAGCCAATATCTCTGATGAACACAGATGCAAAATCCTCAACAAAATATTAGCAAACCAAATTCAACAATACATTAAAAGGATCATTCACCATGATCAAATGGGATTTATTCCATGGATGCAAGGGTAGTCCAGTATTCACAATCAATCAATGTGATACATCATATTAACAAGAAAAAGGATAAAAAACGTACTGTATGATGACTAACATAATATAATAAAAAATTAATTAATTAAAATAAATAAACAAATTTTAAAAACCATATAATTCCCAGATGCAGAAAAAGTATTTGACAAAGTACAAAATCTATTCATGATAAAAACTCTCAATGAAGTATGTTTAGAGGAAACGTACTTCAACATAATAAGTCCATATATGAAAAATTCACAGCTGACATCGTACTCAACGGTGAAAAACTGAAAGCTTTTCCTCTAAGACCAGGAACAAGACCAGAATGTCTGCTCTTGCCACTTTTATTCAACATGGTAATGAAAGTCCTAATTGCAGCAATCAGACAAGAAAAAGAAATAAAAGGCATCCAAATTGGTAAGGAAGAAATAAAATTGTCCCTATTTGCAGACAACATGATACTATATTTAGGAAACCCTAAAGATTCCACCTAAATACTATTAGAACTCATAAATTTAATAAAGTTGTAGGATACAATATCAACATGCAGAAAACTATTACATTTCTATACACTAATAACAAAATAGCAGAAAGAGAAAATAACAATCCCATTTACAGTTGTGCCAAAAAGAATAAAATGCATCAGAATAAATTTAACCAAGGAACTGAAAGACCTAAATTCTGAAAACTATAAGACATTGATAAAAGAAATTGAAGGCAACTCAAACACATGGAAAGATATACCATGTTCATGGCTTAGAAGAATTAATGTTGTTAAAATGTCCATTCTACCCAAAGCAATCTATGGATTTAATGCAATCCCTATCAAAATACCAATGGCATTTTTCACAGAACTAGAACAAATAAATAATCCTAAAATTTGTATGGAACTACCAAAGACCTAAAATAGCAAAAAACAATCTTGAGAAGAAAAACAAAGCTGGAGGTAGATATCACAATTCCAGATTTCAAGATATACTACAAAGCTATAGTAATCAAAACGATATGGTACTGGCACAAACATGGACACATAGAGCAATAGAATAGGCCAGAGAGTACAGAAATCAACCCATGCTTAGATGGCTAATCAATATATAACAAAGGAGTTAAAAATATACAATGGGGAAAAAACAGTCTTTTCAATAAATGGTGATAGGAAAATTGGACAGCTGTATACAAAAGAATGAAACTGGACCACTTTCTTTCACCATACACAAAAATAAACTCAAAATGGATTAAAAACATAAATGTGAGACCTATGACCATAAAACTTCTAAAGGAAAACATAGGCAGTAATCTCTTGGAAATCAACCTTAACAACACCTTTATGGATGCTCCTCAGGCAAGGGAAACAAAGGCAAAAATAAACTATTGGGACTACACCAAACTAAAAAGCTTTTGCATGGTGAAGGAAACTATCAACAAAGCAGAAAAGCAACTACTGAATGGGAGAAGATATTTGAAATGATATATCCAATCAGGGGTTAATATACAAAATATATAAAGAACTCATACACCTCAACAGCAAAAAAAAAAAAAAAAAAAATCCAATTTAAAAATGGGCAAAGGACTTGAATAGACGTTTTTCCAAAGACAACATGCAGGAGGCTAACAGACACATGGAAAGTTCCTCAACAGCACTATTCATCAGGGAGATATAAATCAAAACCACAATGAGGTATCACCTCATACTGGTCAAAATGGCTAGTATCAAAAAGAGAAGAAATAACAAGTGTTGGTAAGGATGTGGAGAAACAGAAACCATTATTGGTGGGAATGTAAGTTGGTATAGCCACTGTAGAAAACAGTATGCATTTCCTCAAAAATTAAAAATAGAAATACCATATGATCCAGTAATTCCACTGGGTACTGAATATTTACCAAAAGAAAATGAAAACACTAATCTGAAAATCTACATGCACTCCTATGTTTATTACAGCATTATTTACAGTAGCCAAGATATGGAAACAACCCAAGTGCCCATTAATGGATGAATGGATAAAGAATATGTTGTGTAGAAACAGAAAATGGAATACTACTCAGCCATAAAAAATAATGAGATCTTGTTACTTGCAACAACATGGATGGGCCTAGAGTGGATTTAGATAAATGAAGTAAGTCAGACAGAAAAAGACAAATGCCGTATGATTTACTTATATGTGGACTCTAAAAAATGAAACAAATGAACAGACCAAAAAAAAAAAACAAAAAACAAAAACAAAAAGATGCTTAAGTACATATAACAAACTTGTTGTTGTCAGAGGGGAGGTGGGTTGGGGAATGAGTGAAATAAGTAAAGGAGATTAAGAGGCAAAAACTTCCAGTTTTAAATAAATTATTCAAGGGGATGAAAAGTACAGCATGAAGATATAGTCTTTTATAGTGTAATAGCATACAGTCACAGGTGACTACATTTATCATGATGAATACTATACCTTAATAATAAAAATTTTTTAAAGCCTATATAGCATGTGCCCTCCTTAGCACACGATGTGATGAGCACTGGGTATTATATGCAATTGATAAAGTATTGAACACTACATCTAAAACTAATGGTACTATATGTTGGCTAATTGATTTTAAATAAAATAATAATATAAATAAATAAAGACTATATAATTAAGAAACATAGGAACATTTTAAATAAGAGAATATACAAATATGGTATACAAATTTTATACAAATATGTTAATATGAAAATGATAAATGTTTTATGTAATAGCTTGTAATAAAATATAAATGATCAAGACAACTCAATAGGAATAAAATGTCTTAATAGGTCCACAGCTATGGACATTGTTTTTCAGATTTCAAGGAAGGTCTGGAATCCAACAGTTGTGTAAGTCAATCTTCCAAGTGTCAAGGAACAGATCTTTCCCATGCTCTCTAAAGCATTTTAGAGTATTAAAAAATGTGGGATGCTATTTTTAAAACATATAATGAAACAAATTCATTCTCATTATCAAAATTTGGGCAAAATATAAGAGAGAAAGCTGTAAAAAGAGAGCTACACAATTTTGGTTGTAAATACTGGATGGGGTGAGGAGGGAATCGTAACCAATTGAAAGCTAACAGGACATTGCATCTCAGGTCATTGGAAAAAGGCTGATTTCCTTTTCTTTTTTTTTAAGGTTTATTTGTTTATTTTAGAAAGAGTGAGAGTGGAGGGGAAGGGCAAAGGGAGAGGGAAAGAGAGAATCTTAAGCAGACTCCCCACTGAGTAGGGAGCCCAATGCAGTGCTTGATACCATGACCCCGATATCATGACCTGAGCCAAAATCAAGAGTTGGATGCTTAACCAACTGAGCCACCCAGGTGCCCCAAGGGTATTTTTTAATTTATAGTGTTGAAACTCAGGTTCATATTGAAACAAAATAAATTAGGTCTCAGCATATAGCAAGTTGAACACTACAAATGGACAAAATTTAAGTGTAAGAGATGAAACTATAAAAGAACTAGAAGAAAATTTAAAAACACATTCACAGAAATTTGGAATGAAAAGATATTTATAAGTATATTAGCAAAGAAGGGTCATAAATGTCTACTGTTTTCATTTCTTACTGCCTGCCCATCTCTTAACATATTCTGGTTCATCTCCCACTGCTTCACTGAACCTGTGTCCTTAGAACCGTCAGTCAGCTCCTCATTGCTATCCTCAAAGGCCCTTGTTTCAGCCCTCCTTGTCCTTGTATTCTCTGTGGCTTTTGACATGTTTCCTCCTGAACTAGTTCTATCAATCTCTGGGATGAAGCAACATTACCTTTAGGCTTTGTACTTTGTCTCTTTGGTGACTGCTCTTGTCAATCCTTTCCCCCAAAACCCAAGATTTTTACAAGGTTGCAACCTTTGACCCTTCTCTCAACTAATACTTTTTCTTCTGGGAAACTTATCAATTCTTAGTAATACCTGAACTATCATCATTTCTAGAAGGATGACTCCCATATTTTTGGCTATCATTGACTCTTCTCTTAAGATGCAGGCCCACATCTCCAAAGACCCAGTTGATGCTTAACATGAACATCCCACCATAACTTCAAACTCAAGAGGCTTAAACTAAAATCCCCCATCTGCCCTAAACATGTGCTTACTCAACTGACTTTCAGTTCATAGGTCTCTCAAAGCCCCAGACCTCATATCTGAAACCTGCTCTTCAAACCCTTAGGTCTAGCTCTAATCTTCATTTAGTTTCGTTAGCTTGGCTTTTTGAGTATTCTTAGTCTTGATTTCCCTACCTGTAGAATGGGGTTAAAGTGAAGCTGAAATGAGAAGGTGAGATCATGAATGTTACTGTGATCTGTAAATTTAGACTGCCATGTGCATACTATGTACAATTATTTTCTTACTCAGCCTAGAACATGGCATATAATAGACACTCTGTAAATATTTGCTGACTTACTGAAACAGTGAATGAACAAATGATTGAGCTAATGCAACCTGTACTTCTTTTGAATGCCTATAGCATTTACTGTGTGCTGTTGTCATCCTTTTGGCTCAGATTATGTATTACCCAGTCTTTTGTTAGGCACATATTCACTATATGTGTCCTGACTTCTTGAGTAGACATTCAGATTCTTGGGAGTAGTTGCCTTCCTTATCCTTCCTTGTATTACTCCCAGGGCCCAGCAAAGTCCTTATACATAGCAGATACACATTAGTAGTATTTGACTTTCCATCTCACTTATAAGTCTTAAGTATATATCAGCTAAATTTTTCCATTAAAGGGAATCGATGCATGTTATTTTGCAAGCCTGTATTCTTTGGGATTTATTTATTTATTCATATTTTAAGTCATGACTCATATCTTGTGGTTCAGAAACTAACACCAAACAGTGATTTTAATGACATGGTAAAATAGGGTTTAGTCAGGGCTCCTCACTTTTCAGATTTGCTTCAATTCAGTCATAAAATTCCTTCCTTGTTGAATCTCAATGGCCAAGGGCATCTTCACTTTGATACGTGTAATTTAATCAAACTGCCCTGGCTATGTTAAACTAATCTATGTGTGGAATTGCAACTACAGATTATACCAGAAGTCGGAGCATTTTTCTTTCTTTCTTTATTCACGATGGCATTTCCACACTCAAGCAAACAACAACCTTGCTGTCTTTTCTCCCCTTTTCTTAGGAAAACTTGTTCCCAGAGGGACAAAAAAACAAAGAAACAGTCCCCACACACTGGTCAACAGGGCAATTATGACAGAAGAGGAAATATGTATGTGTCAAACTGCACAGCCTTTGGGTTATCTCGTCTCTGTGAAGAGAATTTTACAGTTGGATTTGAGTGGGTGAAATTGTTGTATCACCCACAGAAGTATTTTTATTACCAACTTCCTGGCAGACTTTTACTCATGGCTCTGTCTTTATTACTCTGAATATTGGCACATTAAATGTACTAAGGTTTAATGAAATGGAAATGAATGAATGATGGACACTTCTCTGTCACGTCTGAGCCCAACAGGGCTTTACATCTCATAAGTTATAGGTGACTGCCACAGGCTAGACTCATCAAATACAGATGAGACACATTGAATACAGATGTCATAGGCCAAAGGCTCAGTATATTTATTAGTCTGAATGACTCTTTAATTTCCCTTTCTGGAATAAACTCCTCCAGGGATGTGGCTAAATGATTTTCAGTCCCTCATAACTTATTTTTAAAATCATCCAATATAGAATTTTCAATACAGAATTCTCAAGGGTTTCACTATGAAAAGCATAGATTCCTAGGTTATAAACCTGTAGTACTTTTCTAGGGCTGCTGTAGCAACGTACCACGAACTGACTGGCTTAGACAACAGAAATGTATTTTCTCAGAATTCTAGAGGCCAGAAGTCCAAAATTAAATTGTCAACAGGGCCATGCTCCTTCTAGGGAAATCAGTTCCTGGCCTCTCCCCTAGCTTCTGTTAGTTCCCTGGCTTGGTGGCATAACTGTGATGTTTACAATCCCCATGTGAGTGTATCTCTGTGTCCAAGTGTCCCCCTTTTATAAGAACACCAATGACTTCATCTTAATCTGGTCATCTGCAAAGGCCCTACTTCCAAATCAGGTCACATACACAGGTCCTGGTAAGTAGGACTTCAACACCTCTTTCAGGGACACAGTTCAACCCATACCAGCCTCCTGCAGTCACTGCAGTAGATGCCCTTCTTGGAGGCAGAGCAGCAGAAGTCAGCTTGAGCACCACAGAGATTCAGGCAGCCTTGGTATTTGAAGCCTCAGAAATGGCAGAGACTTCCACTCTTCTGAGTCATAATTCATAAGTTTAGGTTATATCACATTTGGGGTTTTTCTTAAAAGTAAGCAAAACTGTCCAGAATAAAGGAACGTTGATCTACAAATAACCATACAAACTAGCTTGTTCCATTTGTATTACCATGAGAAGAAAGATTTGGGCATTACCAGCTACACCTGAAGGTTCTTGGATATTTTAGAAAATAAAACAAGCAGAAAAGTGCAATTCTACCTGACATTATTTCTTAAGGGAAGGGGACAAAGCCCTTCAAGTTAACAGGATGCACACAAAAGTAATAAAGGGCAACATTTCAAAAAATGAACTTTTGATGTTTTTACAAGCTTAACACTTAACATTGTGCAAACTTTCTCCTTTGAAATATGCAGGTAGAACAATTTATTTTCTTTTTCATTTGGATGTTCTCTAGAACATTGTATTCAACTCTAACAGCATATTGTGATTCAAGTGGTTTCTCAAGCTAAGTAATTTATGATAACAAACACAATAATACAAAACAATAATTAATATTTTGTTCTTCCCACATGCCACGCTTTGTCATAAGTTCTTTGTATGTATTAACTCACTTAATCCTCACTGCAACCCCCTAGATGAAGCATCATTGTTTATCACCATTTTATAGAAGAGGCACAGAGCTAACTTGCCTAGGGCCGCATTACTACTAAAAAGTGGGACTGAAATGTGAACTCAGAAAGTCTGGCTCTGGAGAGTTGGGATGTTAACTTCCAAATCTGTAATTTTTAAATGTTCCAGTAAGCCAAACTACAAAAACTAAATTTCTTCTTTTAGCTGTCCTTTTGAAGTTATCTTAGATATTACTACCACCTAGATGAAATTATTTACTGAAACCAATATTATAGTTTTTCACTCACCACAAGTATAAGCTTTCTATTTGTTTATCTTCACTGATTTTTTATTTTGTTTTGTTTTTCACTTTATGGTACTCTTAGTTGGGTAGATCTGACTAAAGTAAGGCTGTTTTGGGGAATAAGTTTGGTAGGTTGCTTACTCATATAATCCTCTGGGGAGGTGTGTATATATATATATATATATATATATATATATATATATATTAGATATATATTAGATATATCAATATCAATATGTATATATTAGATATTGACATATATATTAGATATTGATATATAAATATATGTATTCAATCAGAGAAGCAGAAACACACACACACATGCACACAGATTTATTACAAAGAATTCACTTGTGTGATTGGGGTGGTTGGCTGAGTAAGTTCAAAATCTGTAGGACTGGCCATCAGGAAAGGCAGATCACAGGGGCTGGAACTCACAGATTCAAGCTGAAGCAGCTGTCCACAGGCAGGATTCTTTTTCTGAGGGACTCCTTAGCCCTACTATAAGGCCTTTCAGGCAGATTGTCTGGGATAACGTCTCTGAGTTAAAGTCAACTAATCATAGATATTAATTACATCTGCAAATTCCCTTCATAGCAACACCTAGATTAGTGTTTAATTCAATAGCTGAGGACTATAGCCTAAACTTGACATGTCAACACACACGTTTTTACATATTTATATACACATACACCATATATATTTGCAGGTACATGTTTATAGAGAGAGAGAAGTTACTTTCTCCATTTGGAATTAAGTTCTTGGAGTGTATAATTAATAATACAAAAAGACAGCTTTGGGCATTGTCAAATGGAACCACATCTTAAGAGAAAAAGGCTTTTATTTTTTTAAAGTTTCCAAAGAGAAACTTTTATCCAAAACTTTGTTTTCAAATAAAAGTATTCAGATGAAGAGGACTTAGTTGTAAATTCTTCTAAGAGAATTTTAAAAATCACTTAGTTTCTCGTATAATTTTACTTACAAAATCTTTCCAGGAAAATATCCTATGATGCAAACAAATTTAAGTATTACCAGTTTATGGACTAGTCTGGACTTGGTGGGGCTCTGACAGAAAACAACTCTTCTTGCACATGACTTTCCAAACCATGTCTTTTGGACCTCCCATCTACACCCATGGGTGATATCTCAGGCAGATCTAATAGCTTTTCCAGTCACTTGCAATCCCATTTTCTGATATTAAGAAAACCACTCCAACCTCTTGACCTCTCACCCACTAGCTGCCTCCTGCAACTCCTGGATGGGAAAAGGGAAAGAGAGAAGTCTGAGGTAACTGGTGCTATTTTTCAGCAGATGTCCAGATGCTAGCTCTTCCTGTCATGAGATTCTTCAGAGACCTCTGATGCTGTACTCTTCCAGGTCACAGGCTGCACTTTCAGTCTGGCTTAGTTGACTCTCCCTCACTTATGCTCTAAATAGTGTACACTCCTATAGCTGGGGTTGCTTCCCCTCACCTGGCAGCGCTCTAAGAAAGTGTCCTTTCAGGATGGCCTTAGTCCAACCAACTTTCATAGGCTCTACCTAGTTTATGGGAATATTCAGCATCTGGGGTAATGTACCATCTCCAAGGTAGCCTTTTATCCTGGCTTTGCCATTAGGGAAAGCCCCCAGATGGTAGGCTACTTCAGACAAGTGACAAACACAAGATACTCCAAATTCTAGGACATTAAGATTAGGTCATCACAAAACTTTCCAAGAGCGTTCTCTTTCCACTTTCCCTTAAGCCCAGGAAGGGCTTGCCTAGATGTGATTTAATCCAGGTGGTAAGCTGTTGGCTCCTTTTTTATAGTTGATCTCCATATCTAGCGCTCCTAAAACATCAACTCTTTGGCTTGAGTGGGGGTGATAAGCAAGGCTATAGCTTTCTTCCAAGAAATCCATGCCTAGTCCATCATCTCCATCTCACCCCTTTTCTTATTATTAAACTGGAGGTGAATGATAGGCCACAGAACCACTCTCACCATCTCTGAGCAAGGCCTGCGTGCATAGTCTAGCATCGTTCTTTAGAATGCATGGAAGTTTGGCACCATTGATTTTTGCTTGGAGCCTCAAGCAGGACTGTGGACTATGGAATATTCCCACTTAACATCCTTCTATAATTTAAGGAAACAATTATACTTTGAATAATAAAAAACATTTCTTTGACAATTAGTCTTTGATGGATCAATACATGTTGCATCTACAAACATAGTTCTGAAGTAGAAACTCTTTTCATGACATTACAAGGAGAAACTTTTGTCTGTTCTTTAGGAATAAAGTGGAATAAAGTATGTTCATGCTTTGGGAATTTGTTATGGCATTTCTGGGCTTCTTATAGACTGAATGTTTGCGTCCTCTAAAATTCCTATGTTGAAGCCCTGACCCACGGTGTGGCTGTAATTGGAAATGGGGTCTCTAAGAAGTAAGGTTAAATGAGGTCATAAGTGTGAGGCCCTGATCTGATGAGATTAGTGGCCTTATAAGACCAGAGAGCTTGCTTGTTCTCTCCCAACCTGTGTGTATACAAGAAGAGGTCAGGGGAGTGTGCAGTGAGATGGTAACCACTTACAAGCCATGAAAAGAAGGTTCAGAATGAAATCTAGCACCTTGATCTTAAATTTCCTAGCTTCCAGAACTGTGAGAAATAAATTTCTGTCGTTTAAGCCACCCAATTTATGGTATTTTGATATGGTAGTCTTAGAAGACCTTAGAGGGCAATTCACAGCTCCACTTGCTCATTCATATTTTCTCTTAATAATTGTGTTTCCTGCATCACTAGATTAAGAGGTCTCCATCATCATACTAGATCTAATCCTAAATGTTTATCCTATAAATACAGTCTTGATGACACATTGCCTCCAAGAAAAAAATACACATGTTACAGGAAGAGGATCAGATAGCAAAGAGTCATTTCAGCAAGTAACTCACGTACCAGTTAATCCAAATTGCTAGCAGTATATGAGAAAGCAGACTTAATTTGGAGCAGACAAATCAAAGTACTAGGAAGGGTAGAGTTAGGGCATCTCTTAGACACTGTGCATAATATTTGTGTGAATTGAAAAAGGCAATCATTCTGTGAGTTTTTTAAAAAGTTAATTTAGTATTACACAACCAAACCCATGGCACATAGTCTGGAGAAATAGGAATGTGGCAGCTGCCTCCATTGGCATCTTTATGTGACTACAACCAAGGAGAGTGATGAGTGGTTATTTCTCTCCATCAAAATTAGTCCCACTTATGGTTCATCATACTGGACGATGATTCTAAAAGATTCTGTCAAAAGAGAATCTCCTCTGCTACTCACTGAAAATACTATTCATCCTTTCTAGTTACTCAATGCCAAATCAACTCTGGTCCAAGACCAAAGCTAATATTAGAAGAAAACAATTTTCAAGTGTTTGTTTATTTTAAAAGAACAAAATCTACCCTAGGGAATAGTGGAAAGTGTAATCCTTCTCTCCAACACGGGTGTGGTAGTAGGTGTTATGTGAGGCCAGGCCTCTGAGAAAAGACAAGGAAAGGTTTTTTCCCATTTTCAGACTAGCCATCTGTGACTTAGAAATAAAAGTTAAAAAAAAAAAAGAAAAGAAAGAAAAAGTCTTTAGGAATCTTTGGCTTTCCTTTTGCCAATATCTTTGAGAGTTCACTTTCTGTTCAAAATGTAAAAGGGACATAATTATTTCCATGTCTGACTAATATGTGCTTGTTTGTGAAGGGCTATAATTCTGTAACCCATGTGGATCATGGTCTTGGTGTGTATTGAAAGTAAAAAATGAGAGCTGTTTTCATCCTGGCTCTGCTGCTGACTGAGTCACCATGTCCTTGGGCAAGTTATTTCCTCTCTATGTACTCACTTTTAAAAACAGAGAGATAATAGTGTTCCTGACCTCCTTACCTCACTGAGATGTTGTCAGCATTAACAAGCAATAGACCCATATTTTTAGAATAGGAACAAAATTGCTTAAATTTTAAAATATTTTCCCTTTCATAGGATTTATTTTGTGCATTTTAAAATTCCTAAATGGATCACAGTGCAGATTTTGTGAGGCAAAGGGCCTCAGAAAGGCAAAGTTATAGTTGACTTTGTGGGACAAATCATTGGAATCTTTTCAGTTTCCTTATGAAAAGGACAAAGACCAATGACATTTATTTATTTTGGAGACGTTTTTCAGAAAGTAACTTACCAAATAAATGTTAAAAATCATAGAATGAGCTAATAAGAAAAAATTATCACATTGTAGTAAAAATAACACTAAACTAAGAGCTGGGGGGAAAAACCTGGATTCTAGATCTTGATTGCTAGCCTACTTAAGTCAACTTAGCTTCCCTAACCTTGGTTATTAGTGTGAGAAATGAGAGCAGATGATAATAGTTATTAGGTCTGGAATACTAAATTGAACAAGATTCAAGTGAGATAATATATGCTCCCTTAAAATGATAAAACACTGTACAAACACTTTAGGTTTTGTTGCTGCTGCTGAGCCAACCAACCCCTCTCTCTGGTCACCACAGCATCACCTCATCTGCCTCAAGGACAGCGGTTACACCAGTTTTCTTGGGCATGAAAACAGTGCCAACATGTTCCACATAATTAGAGCTCCCACCCAGCCATTTTTCACTTTGACAGGGGAAAAAAAAAAAGGAAGGGAAGGGCTGTGTTCCATGGTTAGGCCAACCTTTGATTCAGACGTGAAATGAAAGCTTTGAAGCACAGGTGATGGGTCCATGCTGGCTAGGGAAATGCCCTGTCTCTTCCCAAGGAGCCTTAAGTTCCCCCTACTGCAGGGTGTGCCGGCAGAGACACAGACAGACAGTCAAGTTTCCATACGATAAGGTTTGGAGTGTTGCCAGTTAAGTCAAGGGCCGAGGGAAAGGTTTGTGGAAGAAGGCTTCTGGCATTTTCAATACTGGATGGCAAGAAAGCATTTTTTCTGGATGACATCTAAAATCTCCAACTCTGAAGCTCAATTCGTCTCTGAATCAGCAAATTATTTAAAAATTAAGTCTCCTTGACTCCTTTGTCCCCTGTTTGAGACCCAAACATTCTTAATCATCTCAGAAAATAACCTATATTTTCAACTTACCAGTTTGTCAGCCTTCCTTAGCCACTCCAGGCCATCCTTACAATTTTTTGTTCTTTATAGTACATTCCTCTCAATTGTACAGTTAATTATCTCTTTTCTTATGCCATTGTCTGTTATTTCATGAGGACCTATCTTTATAACAAGATTATAAAGTCTGTGGGTGTAGGAATCATGCTTCTGGCTTTTTGTGTCACTTTGTAACCTTAAGACCCTGAGACTCACACTTGGTGGACAGCCATTGCAAGGTAGGTCTTTGTGTATTTTTATTTCTTTTACTGGTCCCTGAACATCACTTCCCATGGATGACAGTCACACATTTCCTTTGGTGCTTGCTGTACATTTCCCCTCCTTCTGACTATGTTTTATGTTTCCAGAAACGTAAGTGACATCCACAGACCATGTACAGAAATGCCTTCTGGGAAGTGAGCCCTGAGATGCTGGCCATGGTGGGCCTACATGCTATAGAAAGACTAAAAATGTACTCAGTGTGAAAAAATTTTAACAATCACCCCATGGTGAGAAATAAAGATTGGCGATAGACATAGAAAGAAAGATAAAAGAGAAACTATTTCTCAAAACTGAATATCAAGTGACAACTGTGCATTATTTTAATTAAGAGATGTTTCCAAGAGCAAACATAGAACAGAGAACTTTTAGAAGCTGGGGTTTTACTCCCCAGTTTTTGCCCTACCACTTTCTACATTTTCTTTACGCTCTTCAGAGTAGATTACCCAGGTCCAAGAACATTCAGTAGAGGGAAGGACAGTGAGAGAAAAGTAGCAGCAGAAAAGAAGGAAAGATCAGTCACTCTGAGCTGTTCAAAACACTACGTATATCTTCCTTTCCACTGGTGCCAGGAAAATGGCTGGTAAAATACTGTATTAACATAACATAATAAAAAAAATAAATTTAAATAAATAAATAAATAAATAAACAAATAAATAAATAAATAAAAATACTGCAAAAAGTTAGTTCACCTTTATGTAGCAGTTACTGAGACAAGGATGCAGGCGTCCAGGGCTAAGGACTAATTTAGCATGAGGGTGCAATAGACTGATGACCCCAAATGTTTCACAACTTCTTGTTATCCATGCCCTTTGCAATATGCCTTTGCATATTTTCCCTTTATTAGGTGAGATCTATTTAATCACCTCTTGAATCTGGGCTGACTTTGTGACTTGCTTTGGCCAATAAAATGGCGTAAAAGTGATGGCATGCTAGTTCTAAGCACAGGCCATGAGAAACCTTGAATGCTTTACCTCTTCCTCTTAGAATTGTTCCACCAGCAGAAGGATATGACTGGGTTGCCTGCTGGATGAGAAAAAAACATATAGTCCAGTCTTCCATCACATCACCTGAACTATCAGCTGACCATGTAAGTGAGATCCTGCTAAGACATTCTATTCCTAACCAACCCAACGATACACGGAAGATGCATTAGTGAACTTAGCAGAACTAAGCAGTGATCAGTTAAGCAGGGCCCAAAACTATCTAGCTAGCCCATAGACTCATGAGCAATAATAAATGTAGTAAAAGGAAATACAGACTCAATCAATAGTTTGTCCAGTCATTTTGCCTGCAGGAAGAGGCATATACATAAATCTGAAGATAGCCAGGAGCCTAAGCACGTAACTTTCAGAGTTCATACTTTTACCAGGGCTATTGGGAATCCATAGTGGGTTATTCCAAAAGCAGATCCAAAGCCCCAGAGAGAATTTTTAATAATAATCCTAAAAGCTAACAAATGATTATTTCAAAGCCACCATCTTCTCTGATTTCTACAAACATGAGATGCTATTACCCTGGATTTAGGAGCAGAAGCTGAGGGTAAGAGAAGGTAGGTAGGTACTAAGAGCTAAGATGGAAACTGTGCTTGTCTGATGCCAGAGCTCAGTTTATGAACACTGCACAATAGTGTCACACTGGGGAAGTAGCCGTATTGTCACAGCTTGGTCCTTGGTAACCAAGGACCAAGGTGTGAGGCAACTGTCCTATCCACAGTAGAAATGGGATTTGGGGTAACTAGGCTTATTCAAAGTAAAAGGAGACAAGGGGGCAGCTGGAAAGAAGGCAGCTGTGTAACACCTGTCAAATGTTATTGCAGCAACAAACAAGCCCGGCAAATCCTGCTTCTCTCCAGAGAATATTTGTCTCCATGGTGAAATAATCCAAAACTGGGCAAAAGTCAGTCATAACCCGGGGGGGGGGGGACTCAGGGTCACAGAGGCTTAGCAGATTGCTCTTTACTCTCTGCCTCTGACTCATCAATCCCAGAGGAGTAGCACTTGCTTGCTATCAGCTTTCCAAGTCATCCCACCGGCAACAGGAGAGGGGGGCAAAGCTGGCAAAGACATCATTCCATGGTAAAACTCTTAGATTTGGCTGGGGATTTCTCAGTCCCCCCTGTAAGCATGGAAAAATATATTTACCCATTTTCTATACGTGTAACCTACTCAATTCTCATGAAAATTACCAAACTGAGTGCTCTGAAATATCCTTTTTTCAAGAATCAAGTTATAAATTTATCCCTTTGTATAGAATTGATAGCTAACATAGCTCTTAAAAGCAACTATGAGATATATATTAGTATTCCCATTCTACAGATGAAGAAATTGAATTTTGGAGAGGGGGTAAGTAACTTGCCAAAAATCATAAAGCTGACCCCCAGTCAAACCTAGGTTGGCAACTGTCAGAATTCATGCTTTCAACTTTTGTCTATTGTCTACTATAACTAGTATGCCAATAGAACTTTTTTTTACTATGCCAATAAATATTTTGGATGTCAGAGTCAAGGGTAAGATTTATTTTGAACTCTTATCTATCTTCTTTTGAACTAAAAACTTGGAAATGGCTCCAAAGATAGAATTCCAGAGTTGTCAGCACTCTAACAGGTAGGTCATGTGCATCTTAAGAATTATTTCCCTTCCAACATCATCACACTTCCAGATTCCTTACAGCAAATTTCAACTCTGCTGAAATGCAACAGCAAAACCTTTTGTTAGACTTTTCGCTGGTGTTTACAGTTTATTTTTCAAAATTAACACTCAGGACACAGATTTCCATTTATGAATCAACCCCACCAGTGTTTTTCTGAGCTATATTGGAGATCTGGGATATGTCTTCACCCAACCAATCTGCTGTTTTTTGGGACACAGGGACAAGACAGGGTGCACTCAGCCAAAGGATGCAGCTGTTGGGGGAGGGGCCATTCAAGAGACTGAGCATGTTCTGTGGATTATTTTCTTACACTCAATTCTGTTATGGTGAGTTTCTATGTGTAGGATGCCTAGATGGCAGGTGATGGAATATGAATTCCAGATCTCCAGAAAACTCATTTTCTTACTATTTCCTTTTCCCTATGCCTTTGTACTTTCAGAGAGAGAGTATGTTTGAAGTTCAAGTTTCTATCCATCACAAGCCTCACTGCATATGACCACAGCATAGTGAAATAGAAGGGCATCCAGGTCCTCTCTTTCAGTCTTCTCCAATGCATGGAGTCTACCTACTGCATTCTTTCAGGGGATATATAACTTCTGTTCAAATATTTTCAGTGATAGACAATTCATTAATTCACAGGACAGTCCAATTAATCATTTGAATCATTCAGTTTATCAGTGTGACAGATATTAAAGGTCTCCTCTATATGTCAGGCATTTCCCAGAGATGATAAAACATCCTATGCTCAGGAAACTGATAGTCCAACATTAGAACCATAATCAGCCTCCCTTTAGAATCTAGCCCTTGTTTTTTTGGTTCTCTCTTTTAAGGTGTCACAAGGTAAGTTCAGCTTTAGAGTGTCCCTGCAAAGTAATGATCCTTATGCCCCTGGGAGAAATTCAATGTGAAGTTACTATCCGTCAGATACATCTTCCTGACAGTGAGTCGTAAAGACTTTCCTTTTGACAGAATAGGAGAGTAGTTTTCTTTTCTTTTTTTTTCATCTATTAATTTTTAATGTGACTATAAGAAAATTTTAACTGTATTTGTGATTCTTTTTTATTATTTTATTATTAACATATAATGTATTATTTGTTTCAGGGGTGCAGTTCTGTGATTCATCAGTCTTACACAATACACAGCACTCACCACAACACATACCCTCCCCAATGTCCATCACCCAACCACCCCATCCCTCTCGCCCCCCTCCACTCCAGCAACCCTCAGTTTGTTTCCTGAGATCAAAGAGTCTCTTATGGTTTGTCTGCCTCTCTCGTTTCTTCTTCTTTCATTTTTTTTCCTCTCTTCCCCTATGATCCTCTGCCTTGTTTTTTTTTTTTAAAGATTTTATTTATTCGACAGAGATAGAGACAGCCAGCGAGAGAGGGAACACAAGCAGGGGGAGTGGGAGAGGAAGAAGCAGGCTCACAGCAGAGGAGCCTGACGTGGGGCTCGATCCCATAACGCCGGGATCACGCCCTGAGCCGAAGGCAGGCGCCCAACCGCTGTGCCACCCAGGCGCCCCTCTCTGCCTTGTTTTTTAAATTCCACACATCAGTGAGGACATATGATAATTGTCTTTCTCTGACTGACTTATTTCGCTTAGCATAATACCCTCTAGTTCCATCCACATCATTGCAAATGGCAAGATTTAATTTCTTTTGATGGCTGCATAATATTCCACTGTGTATGTATACCACATCTTCTGTTGATGGACATCTGGGCCCTTTCCATAGTTTGGCTATTGTGGACATTGCTGCTATAAACATTTGCATGCAGGTGCCCCTTCAGATGACTATATTTGTATCTTTAGGTTAAATATCCAGTAGTGCAATTGCTAGGTCATAGGGTAGCTCTATTTTCAACTTTTTGAGGAACCTCCATACTGTATTCCAGAGTGGCTGCACCAGCTTCCATTCCCACCAACAGTGTAAGAGGGTTTCCCTTTCTCCACATCCTCACCAACGTCTGTCATTTCCTGACTAGTTAATTTTAGCCATTCTGACTGGTGTGAGGTGGAATCTCATTGTGGTTTTGTTTTGTATTTCCCTGATGCTGAGTGATATTGCAGCACTTTCTTATGTGTCTGTTGGCCATTTGTATGTCTTCTTTGTGGAAATGTCTGTTCATGTCTTCTGTCCATTTCTTGATTGGATTATTTGTTCCTCGGGTGTTGAGTTTGATAAGTTCTTTATAGATTTTGGATACTAGCCCTTTATCTGATACATCTTTTGCAAATATTTTCTCCCATTCTGTCGGTTGTCTTTTGGTTTTGTTAACTGTTTCCTTTGCTGTGCAAAAGCTTTTTATCTTGATGAAGTCCCAGGAGTTCATTTTTGCCCTTGTTCCCTTGCCTTTAGTGATGTGGCTAGGAAGAAGTTCCTGCAGCTGAGGTCGAAGAGGGTGCTGCCTGTGTTCTCCTCAAGATTTTGAGGGATTCCTATCTCACATTTAGATCTTTCATCCACTTGAATCTATTTTTGTGTATGGTATAAGGAAATGGTCCAGTTTCATTCTTCTGCATATGGCTGTCCAATTCTCCCAAAGCCATTTGTTGATGAGACTGTCTTTTTTCAATTGGCTATTCTTTCCTGCTTTGTCGAAGATTAGTTCACCATAAAGTTGAGGGACATTTCTGAGTTCTCTATTCTGTTCCACTGATCTGTGTGTCTGTTTTTGTGCCAGTACCATACTGTCTTGATGATCACAGCTTTATAATAGAGCTTGAAGTCCAGAATTGTGATGTCACTAGCTTTGGTTTTCATTTTCAACATTCCTCTGGCTATTCAGGGACTTTTCTGGTTCCATATAAATTTTAGGATTATTTGTTCCATTTCTATGAAAAAAAAGTTGATGGTATTTTGATAGGGACTGCATTGAATGTGTAGATTGCTCTGGGTAGCATAGACATTTTCACAATATTTGTTCTTCCGATCCATGAGCATGGAATATTTTTCCATTTTTTTGTGTCTTCCTCAATTTCTTTCATGGGTATTCTATAGTTTTCTGAGTACAGATCCTTTGCCTCTTTGGTTAGATTTATTCCTAAATATCTTATGCCTTTTGGTGCAATTGTAAATGGTATTGACTCCTTAATTTCTCTTTCTTCTGTCTTGTGTTTGGTGTATAGAAATGCAACTGATTTCTGTTCATTGATATTATACCCTGCCACTTTACTGAATTCCTGTATGAGTTTTAGCAGTTTTTGAGTGGAGTCATTTGGGTTTTCCACATAAAGTATCATATTATCTTCAAAGAGTGAGAATTTGACTTCTTCTTTGCCGATTAAGATGCCTTTATTTCTTTTTGTCACCTGACTGCTGAGGCTAGGACTTCTAGTACTATGTTGAGCAGCAGTGGTGAGAGTGGACATCCCTGCCGTGTTCCCGACCTTAGGGGAAAAGTTCTCAGTTTTTCCCCATTGAGAATGATATTTGCTGTGGGTTTTTCATAGATGGCTTTTATGACATTGAGATATGTTTTAATCAAGAAAGGATGCTGTATGTTGTCAAATGCTTTTTCTGCATCTATTGAGAGGATCAGATGATTCTTGTCCTTTCTTTTATTACTGTAGTGTTTCACATTGATTGATCTGCGGATGTTGAACTACCCTTGCAGCCCAGCAATTAATCCCACTTGGTCATGGTGAATAATCCTTTTAATGTACTGTTGGATCCTATTGGCTAGTATCTTGGTGAGAATTTTTGCATCCATGTTCATTAGGGATATTGGTCTGTAATTCTCATTTTTGGTGGGGTCTTTGTCTGGTTTGGGGATCAAGATAAACCTGGACTCATAAAATGAGTTTGGAAATGTTCCTTCCATTTCTATTTTTTGGAACAGCTTCAGAAGAATAGGTATTAATTCTTCTTTAATGGTTGGTAGAATTCCCCTGGGAAGCCATCTGGTCCTGGACTCTTGTTTGTTGGAAGATTTTTGATTACTGCTTCAGTTTCCTTGCTGGTTATAGGTCTGTTCAGGTTTTCTATTTCTTCCTGTTTTCTATTTCTTCAGTTTTGGTAGTTTGCATTTCTCTAAGAATGCATCTGTTTCTTCCAGATTGCCTAATTCGTTGGCATATAGTTGCTCATAATATGTTCTTACAATTGTTTGTATTTCTTCGGTGTTAGTTGTGATCTCTTCTCTTTCTTTCATGATTTTATTTATTTGGATCCTTTCTCTTTTTGATAAATCTCATTAGTGGTTTTGTGATCTTATTAATTCTTTCAAAAAACCGCTGCTAGTTTTGTTGATCTGTTCTACTGTTCTTTTGGTTTCTATTTTGTTGATTTCTGCTGTAATCTTTATCCAAGCTCTTCTCCTGCTGGGTTTAGGCTTTTTTTTTTCTGTTCTTTCTCCATATCCTTTAGGTGGAAGGTTAGGTTGTGTATTTGTAACTTTTCTTGTTTCTTGAGAAATGCTTGTATTGCTATATACTTACTTCCCTCTTCGGACCACCTTTGCTGCATCCCAAAGGTTTTGAAGAGTTGTGTTTTCATTTTCATTTGTTTCCATGAATTTTTTTAATTCTTCTTTAATTTCGTGGTTGACCCATTCATTCTTTAGTAGGATGCTCTTTAGCCCCCATGTTTTTGAGTTCTTTCCAAGTTTCTGTTTGTGATTGAATTCAAGTTTCAAAGCATTGTGGTCTGAAAATATGCAAGGAATGATCCCAATCTCTTGGTACCAGTTGAGACCCAAGATGTGATCTATTCTGGAGAATGTTCCATGTGCACTCAAGAAGAATGTGTATTCTGTAGCTTTGGGATGGAATGTTCTGAATATATCTGTGAAGTCCATCTGGTGCAGTGTATCATTTAAAGCCCTTATTTCCTTGTTGATCTTTTGCTTAGATGATCTGTCCATTTCAGTGAATGGGGTGTTAAAGTTCCCTACTATTCTTTTTTTTTTTTAAGATTTTTTTATTTATTTGACAGAGATAGAGACAGCCAGCTAGAGAGGGAACACAAGCAGGGGGAGTGGGAGAGGAAGAAGCAGGCTCCCAGCAGAAGAGCCTGATGTGGGGCTCGATCCCAGAATGCCAGGATCATGCCCTGAGCTGAAGGCAGACGCTTAACCACTGTGCCACCCAGGCGCCCCAAAGTTCCCTACTATTCTTGTATTATTGTCAATGTGTTTCTTTGATTTTATGATTAATTGGCTTATATAATTGGCTGTTTCCAAGTTAGGGGCATAAATTGTTGGTTCTTCTTGTTGGATAGACCCTTTAATTACGATATAGTGTCCTTCCTTTTTTTATTATTTATTTTTATTATATTATGTTAGTCACCATACAGTACATCCCTAGTTTTTGATGTAAAGTTCCATGATTCATTACTTGCGTATAACACCCACTGCACCACGCAATACGTGACCTCCTTAATACCCATCACCAGCCTATCCCATTCCCCCAACCACCTCCCCTCTGAAGCCCTCAGTTTGCTTCCCAGAGTCCATAGTCTCTCATGGTTCATTCCCCCTTCTGTTTACCCCCCCTTTCTTCTTCCCCTTCTTCTCCTCCTCATGTCTTATTACAGTCTTTGGTTTAAAAATCTAATTTGTCTGATATAAGGATTGCTACCCCAGCTTTCTTTTGATGTCCATTAGCATGATAAATGATTTTTCACCCCCTCACTTTAAATCTGGAGGCCTCTTTGGGTCTAAAATGAGTCTCTTGCAGACAGCATATCAATGGGTCTTGCTTTTTTATTCAATCTGGTACCCTGTGTCTTTTGATTGGGCATTTAGCCCATTTACATTCAGGGTAACTATTGAAAGATATGAATTTACTGCCATTGTATTGCCTGTAAGGTGACTGTTACTATATATTGTCTCTGTTCCTTTCTGATCTGTGTTACTTTTAGGTTCTCCCTTTGCTTGGAGGACCCCTTTCAATATCTTTGTAGGGATGGTTTGGTGATTGAAAATTCTTTTAGTTTCTGTTTGTCCTGGAAGCTTTTTATCTCTCCTATTTTCAATGACAGCCCAGCTAGATAAAGTATTCTCGGCTGCATATTTTTCTCATTTAGTACCCTGAATATATCATGCCAGTCCTTTCTGGCCTGCCAGGTCTCTGTGAATAGGTCTGCTGCCAATCTAATGTTTCTACCCTTGTAGGCTACAGACCTCTTGTCCTGAGCTGCTTTCTGGATTTCTCTTTGTCTTTGAGATTTGTAAGTTTTACTGTTAGATATTGGGTTGTTAACCTATTTTTATTGATCTGAGGAGGGGAGTCTCTGAGCCTCATGGATTTTGATGCCTGTTTCCTTCCCCAAATTAGGGAACTTCTCTGCTATAATTTGCTCCAATATATCTTCTGCCCCCCTCTCTCTTTCTTCTTCTTCTGGGATCCCAATTATTATAATATTGTTTCATTTTATGATATCATTTATCTCTCAAATTCTCCCTTCATGATCCAGTAGTTGTTTCTCTCTCTTTTTCTCAGCTTCTTTATTCTCCATCATTTGGTCTTCTATGTCACTAATTCCATCTTCTGCCTCATTTATCCTAGCAGTTGGAGCCTCCATTTTTTATTGCACCTCATTTTTTATTTTGTCTTGGTTAGATTTTATTTCTCCAGAAAGGGATCTCTAGTGTCTTCTATGCTTTTTTCAAGCCCAGCTAGTATCTTTATAATCGTTATTCTGAACTCTAGTTCCAACATCTTACTAATGTCCATATTGAATAGGTCCCCAGCAGTCAGTACTGCCTCTAGTTTTATTTTTTGAGGTGAGTTTTTCCGTTTTGTAATTTTTTCATGAGAAGAATAGATGAACGAGGGATCAAAATGCTAAAAGGGTAACAATGACCCCAGAGAAATATACACTAAACAAATCAGAAGAGACCCAAAACCAGGGGGATAAGAAAAAAGAAAAGAAAAAAGAAAGAAAAGAATATGATCAGGCTGGTGAATAGAACAGTGCCATACACTAGATTTTGGGTGTATTTTGGTCTGTTAGAAGAAACTGCATCCCAAAATTTTAAAGAAAGAAAAATTTATATATATATATATATATGTATATATATATATGTGTATATATATATATACACATGTATATATATATATATACACACACACACATATATATATGGTTAAATATAAATGAAGGGATGGAATATGACTGTAAAAATTAAAATTGAAAAAAGATTTTAAAAAAAGGAATTGATAAGATTAGAAGTTGGTTTAAAAAAAGAAAGAATAATAATTCAAAAAAAAAGAACACTTAAAAAAATCAAAGTTGAAAAACTAAAGAATCATGGGAGAAAAGCCATGAATTCTGTATGCTATATCCTGCTGGCGCTAGAGTTTTGCAGTTCTCATTGATCGGTAAACTTGGTCTTGGCAGATGTTCTTGCTGATCTTCTGGGAGAGGGGCCTGTTGCATTGATTCTCAGATGTCTTTGCCCCAGGCAGATTTGCACCACCCTTGCCAGGAGCCAAGCTAAATAATCTGATCAGGTTTGCTCTCCATAGCTTTTATTCCCTGAAGGCTTTTCTGCACAGCTTTAGAGGATGAGAATGAAAATGGCAGCCTTCCAATCTATGGCCCCAGAGGAGCCAAGAGCTCAGAGCCCCACTCCTCAGTGAGCCCATGGAGAAAAGCAGTCAATCACTCCTGTCTCCCTGGCCTCTGTCCGCACTCTGTGCTCACCCAACTTGTAACCAAGTGTTTCTATCTTTGGCACACAGCCCTGTTTAGACTCTCCAAACCCAACAGATTCCTGCAGCATGCTCCTGTGCCACTCTCCCCGGGGGAGGAAGGGGAGTCTCCCCAGTTCTGCCACTTGTTGGGCCCCTGCTCAAAGAGTAGTGGCCCAACTGTGCCACAGATCATGGTTTATGGCAACCCCAAGCTGAGAGCTTACTCCTTGGCTCACTCTGCAGCCAGCTTCCCCACTCCAATACCTAGGAGTTTTGATGCACTCAGGCACCCTCAGTCTTTCTGTGACCCCGAGAGTACTGAGACCACACTGTCCCAGCTAGGGTTCTGCCCCCCCCCTTAGCCACTGGAGCAACCTCCCTCACTGGAGCAGACTTCTAAACATTCCAGTTGTGTGCTCTGCTGCTATATCACTTGCCGGTAGCCGGCGGATGGAGGCTCCCTCACCCAACAGTCTATCTTTCCATATATTGCCTCAGATTCACTTCTCTACACCTCCTACCTTGCAGAAAGTGGTTGCTTTTCTGTTTGTAGAGTTGCTGCTATTCTTTTCTTCTTTCTCCACTTGAGTTTGTAGATGTTCAGAATGGTTTGATAGCTATCTAGCTGAATTTCTGGGACCAGAGAAAATTTAGGTCTCCTACTCTTCCACCATCTTGGACTCCTCAGGAGAATAGTTTCTGACCAAGAAAAAAAAAATAGTAAGGAAGATCTACTAGTACTGAAAATGTGTATCTATGGCTAGACTTCGTTGATTTAGCATCAGTGTTGACTGTGCTAAAGAATATGAAAAGAATAGGGTTTGTTATTAGCACACCCCTAGGTGCTAATGACCAACACTGAATCTTCCATGACTTCTACTGACCACTTTCCACTTCTTAAAGCTTCCTTTTCCTTTGCTTCTGTGATTCCTGGCTTCACTGGCTTTTGCTGCTGCTCAAATACTGTAAAAGTTAGGTATTCTCCAGTGTATGAATTTCGTCCCCACCTTTTCTCATAAGTTCTCTCATGTGGCTCCCATGGCTTCCATCAAATCTAAAAGTTGATAACTCTACTCTTCAATTTGTATCTGCAGCCCTCATCTCTCTCCTGGGTTCCACAGCTATATTGCCAATTTCCTAATCCTCTGTATTTCCTTTAGGCACATCAAGTTATTCCCTTTTCCTGACCCCTTTTCAATCTGGCAAGCCCATATTCATCTTTCAAAATTCAATCCAAATGTTGTATCTTCTGGGAGACATTTTTTGACTCATCCAGGCATTTATTAACATCTTCCTATGCATTGGTGAATCGTCAGAAGTATTGTGCATCAGACATCAGACATGCTAGATGCTGTGCTGAATAATGAATGTACCATATTTAGGAGGATAGAAAGGCTGTACTCCATTGGGTATATAACCCAGAAGAGAAGACAGAGGTTGTATGTGTAATTTAGGTACAATTGACTGTTATAAAGAAGCTATGTGTTGTGTTATCTATACTATAGCTAAGGCTGTCCAGTAGCACATTCATATCTGTGAAATCTCCTATATCTGCACAGTCCAATATGATAGCCACTAGCTACACATGACTATTGAATATATGAAACATGTCTAGTACAATTGAGAAATTAAATTTTTCAGTTTTTTTAATTTTAATTGATTTAAATTTAAATATCCCGCTAGCAGCATCTATATTGGACAATGTAGTTCTAGATGTTGAGGAAGTTTTCTCAGAAAGAATGAAATTTTTTATTTTTGGAACTGAAGGGATGAATAGATCTGAAGGGCAGGTGAGAGGTAGAAAGAATATTAGAATATAGCACTGTAAAGGCCCCAGATTCACAAGTTCATGTTCCTCTGTTAATCCCACACCCTACCACTTAGCTTTGGTAAACTTAAGATAGTACTGGACACATACTAAGTGCTCAACATGTATTTGCTATTATTATTTTTTTTAATTTTAATTTTTATTATTTTTATGTTGTTCTGGTTTATAGACTTCTTCATAAGTTTTATTATGTCATTTCTCGATTTGTATACTGTTAGCAGCCATCAATTTCATAAAAGCGGGAACTGTCTCAAATTATTTTCTATTCTGCTACAGTATCCTAAAGAATTCTGTGCAGGCAAATTCGCTCTCCATCTGAAACATGCTACATTTTAAGGGAATTAAATTTCAGTGAGGACATAAACAATCAAGTGATGATCTCCACACACCAAGGTTCTGAGCCTCACAGCTCCCAAGGTCAAAGCATGGAGTTAAACTAATCAATTCTGAGAATTTTCAATTAGTGCTTAAACTAAGTGTTATGCCTCATGTCCTCTATAGTCTTGGATTCACCTGCAAGCCACTTTGCAGTGAGAATTTTGCCCCTTACAGGACATGTAATCCCACCTCACATCCAGCTCCACATTGCCATCAAAAAGAAAGCATTCCCATCCCTTTTGTACTGATACAATTTTACCTTGTTCCAGTATGCTTTTATATATGACTTGGGAAAGGTGTGGGCAAAGGAAGTGCTATTTTGGAATGCATGCTTATCAACACATAACACGTATACTATAAATGCTGGAGGGGTTGTTTTTAGCATAGTAAATTCCTCAGAGAACCTGCCAAAGCCAATAATGCAGGTGGCTTGGCAATCTGAGCAGCAGACTCCGCAACCTCACCCCCAAACCTAAAGAGGGGCTTCAGCTTATTTTTAAACAGCAAAATCCATTTGGATATCTGTATAAAGTATGAGGAGCTATGGAGAGATGAGAAGAAATTGGACACAGAGAACTGAAAAAGGGAACTATCAACAAACTGCAGGTGAGAGAGAGAGGCAGAAAATGACTAACAAGACCACAGCAAGGTCCTTCTCACTACCAAGCCCGATTCTGCCAATTTATCATCAAGAGAGACCTCTCATGAAATTTTATCCAGTGTTTAAGACCTAGTTCAAATCCCATTTGCCCCAAAGATCAATGATGACCTATTACTCCTGAAACCCCAGGATATTTTTAATTTGTAGGTTGGCACTTATATATTGTCTTATGTTATTCATTAAGATTTCTTGGGCTTGGGTTTTATCTCCCCACCCAGAATATAAATTTCTTAGGGTGAAACAGCTATGACATAACTATCCTGAATTCCCAATGTCCTAGCATGGACCAGGGCCCTTCGTGGAGCCCTTGATAAATATCTTCTGATTTATTCAATTATATGCTAGAAGACAAGCCAAGTAGTGAGACCAAAAAAAAAAAAAGTAAAGGGAAAAGAAGAGAAGGTGCAGGCCTGTGCCCTAATGAAAGCAGCCAAGCTTTCCTGAGATGACTCATACAATAGGAATGCCAACACTGATGAGCAGAAGTGGGGTAAATGGCTTGGACACTTGAACTCTGATGTTCTCTTATTATTGGCTGACATATGGATTACATCTTTCCCTGACAGTGTGTAGGGGGCCAAGTTCTTTGGAAAAGAAATGTCTCTTCCAGTGTTAAGGAAAAGACTATATAAAAGGGTTTCCCACTCAAGAGGCTGGTGAAAATTACTAATCAGGCAAGTTGTCTGGCCTATGGTCCCAGAATATTAGAACTAGAAGGAGATTCAGATATAATCTGACCCCAGTCCCATTTCACCATCAAGAAAACTGAGGTCCATTGATATGAAATGACTTCTTCAATGTGATATACCTTGTTAAGTGGCAGAACTGAGTTTAGAACCCAGGATTTCCAGTTTCTAAAGCCAGTGATCTTTCCACATCAGTTTCATGAGAAGTAACAGAATTCTGCTGGCCTAGTCAGTGAAAACTACCTATGATTAGTCTGTTTTCCTCCTCACTTGATTTCTTTCTTTAACCAGCATGGACCGCAATCACTTAAATTATTCTCCCACCAAAACTGGATTTCAGTTTCCTCATCTACGTGTCTTATTGCCCCTGCCCCAAAAACCCTACACAAAGTGAACCCAATAATCTTCCTCTTCCTGTATTCCCCCAAGGCTGCTGGCAATAAATGGGAAAAAATTGTACAGTCACGTAAAAAATTTATGATTCTCAATTCCTGTGCACTCAACACAAACGGCATTCCTTCCACTTATTGATCAGCTGCTTTTCCAAACACCCAGCTCCCTCCTTTGCTTTATGTGCCTCGCTCTCAACAGCAGCCTCACCTGATACTTCACAGAAGAAATGATTGCCTGTCACGCAAAATTCCTCAACCTTCCACCTAATCTACAGAGTTGTTTCATTGCCACTAAACCTTACTTCTTTCCCTCCATTTTTCTGTTTACTTCTTCAGGACCAGGTTCTATCAACTCCCTCTTTCTGCTATATAATCAGCCTCTCCCTCTTTGCTGGCTTCTCTTCAGCACATAAATATGTCCAAATATGTCAGCATATCTTTGATAAACCCTATCTTGACTCCGCATTATCCCTATAGCCATCACCCTACCTATCCTTCTCTTCAGAACTCAATTCCTATGGAGGAGGATATTCTTGGTGACTCTAATTCCTTGCTTCCCATTTTTTTCCATAGCACACTATAAACTTGTGATTCTTGTCCTTAATTCTGAAAATTACTAGAAAGGTCACCTATGACATCTTAATGCACAATAATCATTTTTATGTCTATTTTTTATTATGGCAAATATGTGTAACATAAAATTTCTCATTTTAATCATGTTTAAGTGTACAATTCTATTGCATTAAATACATTCACAGTAACATGTCCCATCTATCACCACTATCCATTTCCGGAAGTTTTCATCATCACAAACAGAAATTCTGAATGCATTATAAAATCCCCATTCCCTACTCTCAGCCCTTTTTCTTCTACGTTGTGTCATTATGAACTTGCCTATTCTAGATACCTCATGTAAGTAGAATCACGTAAGTGGTAATTAGAGTCCTCTTGTGTCTGGCTTGTTTCACTTTGCATGTTTTCGAGGTGTACCCATCTGTAGCATGTTACCAGAATATCATTCCTTTTCAAGGCTGGATTATTCCATTATATGTACATGCCACATTTTGTTTGTCCACCCATCAGTTGATAGACATTTGTGTTGTTTCCACCTTTTGGCTATTGTGAATAATACCGTTATGAACATTGGTATACAAGTATCTGTTTGTTCTGCTTTCAGTTGTTTTGTGTACATATGCAGAAGTGTAACTGCTGGATCATAAGATAATAATTCTATGTTTAACTTTTTGGGAACTACCAAATTGTTTTCCACAGCAGCTGCTGTTTTAGTTCTGACCACCAACGCAGACTACTTCCAATTTCTCCACATCCTTGTTAACATTTATTATTCGGGTTTTTTTTTCTTTTTTGTGGGTTTTGTTTGGTTTTGTTTTGTTGGATAGTAGCCATCCTAATATGTGTGAGGTGGTATCTTACTTTGGTCTTGATTTGCATTTCCCTAATGACAAGTGACGTGGAACATCCCTTCTTGTGCTCATTGACCATTTGTGTATCTTCTTTGGAGAAATGTCTACTCAAGTCCTTCACCCATTTTTGAATTGTATTGTTCAGTTTTTTTGTTGCTGAAAATTGTCATTTTAGCCCTTTTCTTATTTGATCTCTCTATAGCATTTGCCTGAATTCTAACTAGAATGATCCCTCCCTCTGCCTATGTGACTTCACTCTTTCCTGTCTCTTCTCTCCCTACTCTGATCTTTCCATACTTACACCCTCACTAGCTCTTGCAGCATTTGATCCCTCTCCATTCTAACATTTATTGAGCACTTTATATGTGCCAGATACTTTGCTAAGTGTTTTACATGTATTTTCTCCCTTTATGTCTAAAATCCTGCATTAGGCAAGTGGGATTATTAGAAATGCCATTCTATAGGGGCGCCTGGGTGGCACAGCGGTTAAGCGTCTGCCTTCGGCTCAGGGCGTGATCCCAGCGTTCTGGGATCGCCCCACATCAGGCTCCTCTGCTATGAGCCTGCTTCTTCCTCTCCCACTCCCCCTGCTTGTGTTCCCTCTCTCGCTGACTGTCTTTATCTCTGTTGAATAAATAAATAAAATCTTTAAAAAAAAAAAAAGAAATGCCATTCTATAGATATGAAAACTGAGGCTCAAAGAAATAAAGTACTTTGCTTAAGTTTACTTAGGTAATTAGTGACAGAGCTAGTTTTTAAATCCAAGAAATTGATTCCAGAGTTCGTAGTCTTAAGATTTTCCTATCCAGTTCTATTACAGCATTTAACTACTAAATTGAGCTGATACAACGCTGTATATGTAAGTTGCGTAATTGAATTGTGTGGTTGCAAGCAATGGAAACACTTTGACGACTTAAAGTGGAAAGGAATTTGTGGTAAGGATAAGAAGTAATTTGCGTAATTGGAAAGAAAGCTGAATTTAGTTTAAGAAGAAAGACCGGTGATGGTTAGTAAGGAGGGCACGTGTTGCATGGTGCACTGGGTGTTATACGCAAGTAATGAATCATCGAGCTTTACATCGGAAGCCAGGGATGTACTGTATGGTGACTAACATAATATAATAAAAAATCATTAAAAAAAAAATAAGAAGAAGAAAGACCTGGATGGTTTGCAACACCAGGGTTGTAAGAAGTGAGGGGCAGTCTCCTCAGGGCCCACCCACTTGCGTGAATTGGCTGCCAGTTGTTTCGGCAACGTGGTCAAGACTAAAATTCTAGAGAGCGAGCGTCATACTGGTCTGGCTGGGACACAAACTAACCCGGGTTACGGGGGTAGGAAGACAAGACTGAGACATGGTGATTGGCAACCTAAACCGGCATGCCCGAAGAGGAAATGTTCACACCCCCAGAGCAAAATAAGAAACAATGAATGAGTGGATGCAAAATGACACGTCTACTATACTCCTAATCTTTCACTTTAGCCCAGACCTCTCTCATCACCTCCAAACCTAAATATCTGATGACTGACATCTCTACTTAAAAGTTGTTAGCACACAATGGTAACCACTTTCTCCTCTTAGTTGGGTAGAACGCTCCCTTATAAATACCTCTCTTGCTGCATTTCTCACTCTGGACCAAAAATGTTTGTCTCTCTCTCCTTCATTAGACTATGAGCTCCTCCATTGTGTTATATTCTTCTTTCTATCCTCTAGACTAAGCATGGTGTCATTCATGTAGCCAATACTCAATAAATGTTTGCTGCCTGACGAATCAACCTATAGACTTGAGGGGAACTAGAGTATCAGACATTTTATGTAGCAAAAGATCTTGAACAAAAGAGACCTTGAAGTTTCAGTTAAATGCAGATACAATATGAACCAGAAGTATATTGGAAGCTGTCAAAGAGTAAAGTTGATGTTAATTATGTCAGTAGAAGTGTGGTGTGTATATATATAAGAAAGGAGTAGTTGTATGGTACCTGACACTGATCAGACAACATCTGCAGTATTATTACTATTTCTTGCCACCACATTGTATGAAGGAGATTGAAAGCTTGAAATGTGTGGAAACTATATCACATGAAAAAAGTTAACTGAATAGGGAATGTTTATAATGGAAAAAAGAGGAATTAGAAGGTTTGATCGCTATGATTACTCAGCAGGCCCATGAAAAACAGAAAATTTGACTTATCCTGTATAATGCAGATAGAATCAGTATGAAAATGTAGAAAAATACTTTGCAAACAGTTGATCATAAATGGAATAATCTGTTTTATAACATAAGACCTCTATGACTGGAAATAATCAGACAAAGTTATGTTAACAAATCTCAAAGTATTAAGTAATAACTTTATTGCTTAGTACATTGACTAGATTAGATATCACAAACTCAAATGTGTTTAGAAACAAGACAGCAATTAGTCTGAACAAAGGAAGTAAGTTGAGTATCAGACAGAAGATGGTGGGGACTGACAAGGGACTAGAGAACATGTGCCTACCTGAATGTATTTGAACTTATACATTTTTTTTTTAAAGATTTTATTTATTCATTCGACAGAGATAGAGACAGCCAGCGAGAGAGGGAACACAAGCAGGGGGAGTGGGAGAGGAAGAAGCAGGCTCATAGCGGAGGAGCCTGATATGGGACTCGATCCCGTAACGCCGGGATCACGCCCTGAGCTGAAGGCAGACGCTTAACCGCTGTGCCACCCAGGCGCCCCTGAACTTATACATTTTTATAGCATGATGAAGGTCAAATAAAACAAATTTGAGAGTTAAATTCTATACTTAAACTGCCAATTTGTACTCCATGGACTACATTTTTAAGATAATTTCCAACTTAAAGACAATCTGAAATGGATAACATACTTCTTAAACAGATTATTATTGATGTTTACGTATGCATAGAGTTGTGAAGAAGATAACACCATTAAGAAATTTAGTGGTGAAAAAGAGAAGCTGTAAGGATCACTATGGATTCTTTTTCTCTGTTTTAGTTCCAGATTTTTATTTAAATTCTTGTTAGCAAAAACGGAGTGTACTATTGGTTTCAGGAGTAGAGTATGTAATGATTCATCACTTACATACACCACCAGTGCCCATCAAAACAGTGCCCTCCTTAATGCCCAACACCCATTTAGCCCATTCCCCACCTACCTCCCCTCCAGCAACCCTCAATTTGTTCTCTGTAGTTAAGAGACTCTTATGGTTTGCCTCCCCCTCTCTCTCTCTTTTTTTTAAATTCCTTCCTCTATGTTCATGTTTTGTTTCTTAAATTCCACCTGAGTGAAATCATATGGCTTTTGTCTTTCTCTGACTTATTTTGCTTAGCATAATACACTCTAGCTCCACCCATATCATTGCATATGTCAAGATATTCTTTTTGATAGTTGAGTAATATTCCATTGTGTGTGTGTGTGTGTGTGTGTGTGTGTGTATTCTTCAGTCAATGGGCATTTGGGCTCTTCCCATGATTTGGCTACTATTGATAATGCTGCTATAAACATTGGGATGCATATATCCCTTTGAATCAGTAGTTTTGTTTCCTTTGGGTAAATACGTTAGTAGTGCAATTGCTGGGTCGTAAGGTTGTTCTATTTTTAACTTTTCAAGGAACCTTCATACTGTTCTCCAGAGTGGTTGCACCAACTGGCATTCCCACCAACAGTGTAAGAGGGTTCCCTTTCTCTGCATCCTTGCCAACACCTGTTATTTCCTGCGTTGTTAATTTTAGCCATTCTAACAGGTGCAAGGTGATATCTCATCATAGTTTTCATTTGCATTTCCTTGATGATGAGTGATGTCGAGCATCTTTTCATGTGTCTTTTAACCATCTGTATGTATTCTTTGAAAAAATGTCTATTCATTTCTTCTGCCCATTTCTTAACTAGATTATTAGTTTTTTGGGTATTGAGTTTGATAAGTTCTTATAGATTTTGGATACTAGCCCTTTATCTGATAAAACATTTGCAAATACCTTCTCCCATTCCATAGGTTGTCTTTTAGTTTTGTTGCTTGTTGCCTTCACTATGCAGAAGCTTTTTATCTTGATGAAGTCCCAATAGTTCAATTTTGCTTATGTTTCCCTTGCCTCAGGAGATGTGTCTAGTAAGAAGTTGCTATGGCCAAGGTCAAAGAGGTTGCTGCCTGTGTTCTCCTCTAGGATTTTGATAGTTTCCTGTCTCACATTTAGGTTTCTCATCCATTTTGAATTTATTTTAGTGTATAGTGTAAGAAGGTAGTCCAGTTTCTTTCTTCTGCATGTTGCTGTCTAGTTTTCTCAACACCGTTTGTTGAAGAGACTATCTTCTTTCTATTGGATATTCTTTCCTGCTTTATCAAAGATTAATTGACCTTAAAAGATCACTGTGGATTCCAGTGAAATTACTAAGAGTTTGGTAGATGTAAGTATGCTGTGGTAGGCAGAAAAATGGTGGAATCTGTGAATATGTTACATTAGATAACAAAAAGTTGTTAGATAACAACTTTGCAGATGTGAATAATTCGCAGTTGATTCATTCAAATGGCTGGACTTAGGTAGAGGGATTATCTTGGACTATCCAAGTGAGTCCAATTTAATCACATGAGTTCTTAAAGGTGAAGAAACTCGTGACTATGGTGAGTAAGGAGGGGATGTGACTTAGAGAATAAGGATCAGAGAGAAGAAAGATCAGCAACATTTCTGACTTTGAGAGGGGACCAAGGAAGATGGGGAACCCCTAGAAGCTGAGGAAGGCAAGTAAGAAGATTCTCTCATAAAACCTCCAGAAATGAATGCATCCTTGTAAAAATCTTGTGTTTAGATTTGTGAAATTCCTGTGGTATATCTGACTCACAGAACTGTAAGATAAAAAATTTTTGTAATTTTAAGCCAGTAAGTTTGTAGTAATTTGTTACAGAAGCAATAGAAAGCTAATATAGGGGCGCCTGGGTGGCGCAGTCGTTAAGCATCTGCCTTTGGCTCAGGGCGTGATCCCAGCGTTCTGGGATCAAGCCCCACATCAGGCTCCTCTGCTAGGAGGCTGCTTCTTCCTCTCCCACTCCCCCTGCTTGTGTTCCCTGTCTTGCTGGCTGTCTCCGTCAAATAAATAAAACAAAATCTTTAAAAAAAAAAAACGAAAGCTAATATAGATGCTAAAAGTTAAAAGGATAACATGTTTGAGGAAAGTCATTTACTGTACAAATGCTTGGCAAACAAGATTTGAGGTTATACTTAATACACTGACTTTATATGATTTTTTATTAGTGGAGACATACCCAAGACTGGCATTATGCATCTAGTTGTCCAGAAAAAAAATTTAAAGAAAATGAGTATAAAGCATGACCTCTACTTTGCTCCCAAAGACCAAATTTTTACACAATAGATTATAAAACAGAATATAATCAAGGGCCAAATTATATATTATAGCAAAAACAAAGGGCTATAAATGTGATTATTTAATATATCAGGTTTTTCAGACTAAGCTAAATTTCAGATATCCTAAATGGCTGTACATATAACTTTAAAAAGGACTAGAAATTCCTCCATTTTAGGTATAAAATTTACTCCTGCTCTGGAAATGACAAACCATTTGTCAGACATGTCCAACTTTTTGGCTTAGAAGCTGTAGTCGTTGTGATGATAGGAAGGTGAGAGTGAAGTTTAATAGGACTGGAGATGTCAGGTGTGTGTGTGTGTGTGTGTGTGTGTGTGTGTGTGTGTGTGTGTGTAAAAGAATAGAACTTCAGTGCAGATTAAAAATAAATCTTTTGGCAAAGGAAATACACCTCCTTGCCTGAATTTTTTAGGAAACAGTAAGCTTTAAATGTTGACTTGAAAAGGAAATGGACGGTACAGTTTAGCAAGTCAAAATAATAATAAAAGAATAAATAATGTTCGTGAATTTGCAATAGATTATCTTTTTAATTATTATTATTTATGAAATAGTAGGTTCCCTAGGTTGTAAGTCTACAGAACTGAAGTTTTGAAACAACTTGTTTGGATTTTTGATTAAAAAAGGACCAGTGAATTTGAGCAAAATGGAAGCACAAGGATGTGAATTTGTAATGGGTGAAACCAGTTGATATTATACATTGTAGGTTTCCCAAAGAGGTGCTGAGCTTCCCTGGTTGAAGTTTCCCACGTAAGACAAAAAAGAAGGAAAGTAGCCCAGAGCTGTGGGAAAGACCACACTTGACAGTGTAGATGCTGCTCCAGAAAGAGCAGAGAATATGCATTAAGGAGAGCATAAGGACCCAAACTTTAGAAAGTAAACGGCATTTAGGACTCTTGTGATCTCTAAAGCTAATTGTGCAGGAGACAGTTCAGTCAAATCAGGGCTGTTAAGATGGATAAAGTAGCAAAGGATGTTTTCATTCACTTTAAACTGGAGACAGTACAAATACTTGAAATGACTTTGAAGTTGTCTTCTCTTTACTTCAATGATTTTTTTGTCCATTTAATGCCAATTAAAGATGAGAGCATGACAGACACTAATTTTTAGTGAGTAATTAACCAAGAACTATTTACCTTGGCTTTCCACTGCATCTCTAGTTCTCATATTTGTACTGTCCAGTAATGATAACTCAGCCTTGGTAGTCAGCTGAATATCCCTGAATCAATAAATCTAATTTTTGTGGGTTGCTTTTGATCTTCTACTTTCTTTCATCAACTATAACTGATACTCTCCTAGGTCCCCATTTCTTAGTTACTCTTCCTCCAAGACTATGGATGTGCCACCACCTGTGCACACTGCTCTCTGCTCCATGGTCCATCTCAACAGCCTTGATCTGGGTGAACCCTGTCCCCTAAAATTAGTTTTTAGAGATCATAGGACTGGTGAAAGAAGAGCTTAAAGTAAATGAAAATGCCCCAGTTGACACTAAATGAAAAGGGCGTGAGATCAGATTCAGAGAATTTCCTTGAATTGATCTATACTTACACAGTCAGAGGCTTTTTCAAAAATCCCATCCTACTCAACCTTCTAAAAGTATGATTTTTTTCATTTTAATGGGAAATTTATATTTGATTGAAAAGATAGAACATAACATTCTCAATTTAATGTTTCCCAGAGAAGCTTGTCATTCACTGGATCATATGCTTAATATAGGTTCAAAACATAGAATTTAGAAAATTTATTTCCAGGTAGGAGGATGAATGTATATGAATCAAAGAACAAATAATAATAACAACTTTCCTTTGAAGAATACTTTAAGGGATTATTCAATAAACATTTATTGAGTACTTCAATGTGCAAAGCACTATCTTGGGAACTGAGTAAATAAACAAAGATTTTTATGACATGTATTCTTCAGGAAATTCACTGCCTAATAAGAGAGATGAATACACAAATATCTTACTGTGATTATTATTGTTGCAAATGTCAAAAAGTTAAACATTATCATTGGGAATTTGGAGAATGATGTAATCCCTCCTGGATGATAAGATCAAGAGCGTATTGGAGGAAACTGTACTTGACTATGTTTTTTAAAAGAAAATGGGTGTAGAGATAAAAAGGTGGGGTGTATAGTCCTAGGGAAAAGAGCCACTGGAAAATCGAAGACAAAGAAGAAAACACCATGGAACGTGTTCATGAGCTATCAAGTAGAACAGTTTGGTTAAAACATAGTACCTAAGTGGGAAGAAGTGGAGAAATGAGGCTTAAAACCAAGTCATGGGGACTTTTGAATGGTAGGAGCTATCAAAGGTGTTTAAAAAGACATGATTCACTAAGACGTGATTCACTATCTGGAGATAGTGTACAGAAGATGGAGGAAAGGTAAATAAGAGGCAACTAAGATAGTTCTGGAGAGCTATCAAGGATCTTAATTTTCAAGATCTTCATGTCCTACGTGTATAACATGTCTTGATGCTATGTATTGACTGAGCATCTGCCCTCTCTTTGTATACCATGCTACCCTGCCTGGCTCGACTTTTTACCATGATTTACTACTGGATCTGTCCCTCTGAATCTGGTGTTCAGTGAGAATGCATACCTCAAGGTCTCGACTCTTCCCAGTCTTCACCTTCCTGCTGCAGTTAACAAAGCCATGGCTGGAAAATGTGTCAAAAAGATTACTTAACAGAAATATAGGCTGTGTCTATAATATTACAGGCAAAAACTAATGATGAGGTTCAACAGCCAATGAAAGAGGCAGAGAAGGAGTGCCCCCAGGAGGTAAGAACAAACCTAGATAGTGCAATGCCATGGAATCTATAAGGCAGTGTTTCAAGAGCAAAGTATTGAAAACTGTCTGTTTCTGTAGACATGAATAAAAAGGCTATGGTATTTGGGAATTACCATATCTTATACTACCACAACTGTTCTAATAGTTATACTGCAGTGCAAATGTTCCCCAAAGGGATGGATTTGGGTCTTACTGCAGACCTACAATAATGCCTGATACATAAGAGTAACCAAGTAACTTTTTCTTCAGTAAGTGAATGAAGTTCACTCAATATCACCTTCAAAGGAAAATATTGCTAATTACAAAGTCAAGGAGGAGGGTAAAAAGTGAATGGTAAGGAATGAAAAGCAAACAATGCAGACTAAAATATTCAGAGAGGAAATAGTGAGATAAACTAATGAATAGCACAAGACATTAGTAGGGTTTGTGTTAGTGCTGGTTGGTGTTATTATTGTTTGCTTTTGCCTTTTGTTTTTTAAGTCTGAAGGGCATTTGAGTCCCTGTATAGGTTGTGGAGAAAGAACAATTAAAGGATGACAAAAAGCAGATGTAGGTAGGGGTAGGGTGAGAAAAATATGACTTACAAAACAAATAAATGTCCAAAGAAGATCAGAAAACATGAGATAGAGCAAGTCCTCAGAAAGGAAAAGCGGTACTTATTCTAAGAAAAAGGAGACATTTTTATGTAAGAATCAACAGATCTTTGAAATATAAATCTTGAGCTAGATACAGAGAAATTCTGAGCTGAAGAATTATGTTGGTCTTCAACTCCCATGAAAGAAGAGAATGAGAATTGTGCAGAGTTGAGGTTTGTTGATTAAGAAGAGTAGGAATGATTAGGAAAAGCTACCTTGGAAATACATTTAAGACTTATAATACAGAGTTATTAGCCCTGAGGGCCCTAGGTGATGACAAAGGACTTTGTGAATTGTAGGAGGTTCACTCAATGTGTTTTGTGACTTCCTCCATGAAACAGCTCAGGGATTTGTTAGACGAGTACATGCAAAGGTCACAGAATGAGGGGCTTCAGATTACTAAGGAGAGAAACCCAGTTGCTAATAAGAGCTAGAGTTTCTCAAAAATTAATTTTAATAATTACTTAAGCAATTATCTCTCCCACTGAAGTGTAAGCCCCATGAGGGCAGGGTACAGTGCCAACCCAGTCGAAGTCGGCCTCAAAAAATAGTTGCTGAAGCACAGAAGAGAGAAGAGAGGAGAAGGAGAGGAGAACAGAGGGAGAAAATAAGGAAAAGTAGTAGGACTTTTAGAGCTTTTGTTTAGAATGAATGGTCATGTTGTTCTTCGTGTTCCTTTGTCAAAAGGAACACCCACTATACATTTAGAGTACAAAATAATGTGCTGAGGACTGTTTTACATTCTCTCACTTACTGTAGGAGAAGAAGCTAAAAGCATGTTGAGTGTATATGAACTAGAGAAAAGTCATATAAGGCAGTCAAAAAAGTACCCATAAAGTTTTCATTCTTAAGAGAATGTGAAGTCTGTTTCTGACAGCAATATCAGATTAATCAAGAAGTCTGTTAGTGAAAATGATAAGAAAAATGGCACAATTTACTATCATTACCAAGGGCATGTTCAAAAATAAACCTATCTGACCAGATCTTTGAGAAATATCTATTATCTACTACAGCAATCTCAAATACTAGATAAAATGTGTTCCTGCCTATCAAATATGTTCTCAGATAATTCTTCAGAGAAAAATGGTGTTAGTTACTCAAATGGTAGACCATCTGCATTAGCAGACAGTTCGGTGAGTGATTTTTTGCAAATGCTTTTCAGCCAAGTTTGTGACAATAAAAGAGAAATTTAAAAGTGGTCAAAAGTTACATCCTTAATTAAAGCCTTATCCAGGCTGGAAGGGGTCCTTGGTAATAGAAGGAGGAGTAGAATAGGAGTGTAGGAGTAACTATGATCATAGGATCAGTGACATCATGGGAGGACTTCAGGGTTTCCCTGGGTCCTTGCATTTCCCAAGGTTGACATCTTCCAAAATTTTCTGAGGGACATATTATTTCTTTTGACTCATCCTCTAGTCCTAGAATCTCCCAGGAAGGACCTATGGAATATACCACTTTAACGGGTAGTCCACCACTGATGCTAACAGATGCAAGGGAAATAATGCAGATAAGCAACAGTGACTTAGAAAACATCAACAGGTGCAATTCTACTCCAGTTCCCAGATTAAGGAATATAGAAACAAACTTGGCATTCCCCATTATCTTTTCCCTCCCACCACACCACACTTTCATCCATTCTGGCCACTCTGATTTAAAGTATAGATGCCCTGCCCAACAGTCTAATCACAGTTGAACCTGGGCTATGTTAACAAAAGGCTGGTTAACAGTTTGATTAAAACATAGTACCTAAGTGGGAAGAACAATTTTTAGCTTGAAAAGGTCAGAAGAAACAATAAGAGGGAACTAAAACCAAGATAAATGTAGAGATTATAAGTGTATAATTGTAAAAGAACTTAAGTCTCATGATCTGGACAAATATACATATGGATATTTCAGGAGGAGGGATGTAAGACTGAGGGATGCAAACAAAGTCTCTGAATTGAATCTTTGAGGATCTAGGGAAAACAAAAGATGAGCAATTGTTCACATTTCCAAAGAGGAGACAGATCGTACAAAACACAAACCAAAAGATTTGGTATGTGTTTTGGGCAAAATTCTTGACTGAATTATTAACAACTGGGTTTGTAATACATGGAAAGAAAGTGGGAATAATGAAGAATAAATCATCCTAGATTAAACTAATTGCTGTTAGAGTTACTAAATTGGCAAGAAGGAATGATGTAAACGTGGCATATCATGATTGCAGCAAGATGTTAGACAATGTATATTATAATATTTTTCTTGTGTTCAAAACATAGAATTATAAACTGAATTAAAGAAGTTAGTTGCATTTAAAATGGGTTGAGCAACTGTAGTAAAAAAAAAAAAAAAAAAAGTCAGTGTTGACCTAAAGGAAATTCCAAGAGGGTCTCTTGTATTATTCAATGCTTTTACCAGTGGTTTGAATAAGAATTCTCAGCAACTCTCAGTGTATCTACCTTGGGACAGATAGAAATTACCCACATGACAGAAACAGGACATAAAAGAGCTCATTTGACTGAAGTAGCAAGCCAAATCAAAAAAAAGAAAAAAAGAAAGAAACTTAGAAGAAAGAAATAAAGAGCTTTTCACATGGATTTGAAGGGCCAGAACATTATTATGAAAGAAAGTAACGAGAGAGACAGAGTAGGGAATAAAAAAGCAGAGAGCTTTGGTAAAAAGAGAGTGTATTAAGCTTCCTAGGGCTGCTATAACAAAGGACCAAAAACTAGGTGACTTGAAACAACAGAAATGTGTTGTCTCACAGTTCTGGAAGCCAGAAGTCCAAAATCAAGGTGTCAGCGGGGCCAAGCTTTGATGGCTCTAAGAGAAAAATCTTCCTTGCGTCTTCTAGCTTCTAGTGCTTGCCAAAAATCCTTGGCATTCCTTGGCTTGTCCATGTATCATTCCAGTCACATGACCATTTTCTCCTTGTGTCTTCACATCATCTTCTCTCTGTGCGTGCCTGTCTCCGTGTCCTAATTTCCCCTTTTCATAAGGACACCAGTCACATTGGATTAGGGCCCGCCCTAATGACCTCATTTTATTTAATTACCTCCGTAAAACCCTGATTCCAAACAAGGTCACATGCTAAGATACTGGGAGTTAGGACTTCGACATATCTTTTGTAGGGGGCACAATTCAACCCATAACAAGCCACTTAGTGTGAAGGAATAGCAATGTGGCCAACATGAAAAGCATGACTGCAAAGATCAGGAAGAAAGGGAGTTCTGCCTCCCTGGTCAGGGCTCATCTACAGAACTGAGGTCGATTCTGGGCCCTTTAACAAGCGATCAAGATGATGAGGTTACTTAAAACTTAGATTTTTGGACCATGGTTTGGAGGAAATGGAAATGTCTAGCCTGAGGAAGAACAGGCACAGGGGGAAATGAAAGCTGCTTTCAAATACGTGATCAGCTGGCTGAAAGTAGAACTGGAGTTGTTTTTTATGCCTCTGAGGTCAGAATTATATTACTAAGAGAGATTGATTCAACTGGATGAAAAGAAGATTCTAAAAGGTAGTGTGTCCAGAGGCAGTTAGAATTTCATAGAAATACTGAATTCCCTATCTTTGGATGTCTTCAAGCAAAGGTTTAACATAGAGGGAGGGTGGTTTAAAGGGAATGAAAGCATTGGAAATTAGATTAGATAATGAGTCTTCTGACTTTGATATTCAAGTATTCTATGAAAGAAGTTATTCTTTTAACTAAAGAATATTAACACCCAAAGTAACCCATAATATCTTCTAAGGAAATGGAACGTGCTAACCAAAGTTTAGGATTATCTTCTATTAAATAAAATGTAAAGGAAAGAAAAATGAGAGGGATCACATATTTTAACTGTATAAATAAAAAATAGATGGTGTAAGTAAATGATATAGGTTCAGTAAGAATATAGAGAAAACACAAAATCAAATAAGGGAAAGCAGAAACCTTACCCAACTCACAAGAATTTTAAAATAAAAGCAGCATTTCAATTTTTATAGAAGTAATATGAAAGATGAAATCTAGAATAAGAAATAGAAAATTCAATAAGGACCAACATTTTCTACCCCAATACCCAGAAGCATAGAGGAAACAGGAAGAATAAATACTATCTGGTAAAGTGAATCGATTTCTCGGAAGAGGTTTGGAGGGAGGAAGAGATCAGTGAAGATGAGCTAATAGGAGGAGGTCACGTGGGCAGTGGAAAGGGCACCAGGTTTGGAAATCAGTCTGAAGACCAGTTGGTCTTGGCTTAGCCACCAACCAGCTGCACAAAGTCACACAAAATACTTCTCTGCCTCTCGGTTTGCTCTGTTATTAAAAACAAAGAAGAATCACATGATGTTTTAACAATTCCATCCAGCTGTAAGTTGTGACTCTGATGAATATCCACAGGTAGGGAGTGAGGAAATATTTTAACACAATAAAGACATAAGAACATACAACTTTAAAAGACCAAAAGTAAGAAATAGCCAGTGTAACTGTGTAAAGGACTGGAATTAAAAGCAGTGGATTAAAACAATAATAACGGTACTGTAAATGGGGATGTGCCAATAAGCCAAATGTCTACATACAGAGTGACTGAGTTTCAAGAAAAATAAAAGGGAAGTCATTAAGTAGTTAGTATATTAACTATTACACATGAGGTGTTAGCTTTGTATTACCAATGAACTTATGAATACCTTGTATATAAGTTACAAATATTTCTTTTTTTTAAGATTTTATTTATTTATTTGACAGAGAGAGAGACAGCAAACGAGAGAGGGAACAAAAGCAGGGGGCGTGGGAGAGGAAGAAGCAGGCTCCCGGCCGAGGAGCCCGATGCAGGGCTGGATCCCAGGGCCCCGGGATCACGCCCTGAGCTGAAGGGAGAAGCTTAACGACTGAGCCACCCAGGCACCCCTACAAATATTTCTGTAAACTCACTCATTCCTAGTACATTGCTTTATATGATCCAAGATGTAACATACCCATAAACTAGAGGCTATGTGTTTGGCTTCTGAGTCTAATAATGTCAACTTCTAGGCAACATAATTTAGAATTAAGTTCTCAGGTACTTTTTCTGCAATAGCAATTTCATAAAAATTCTCCACCACATTTGACATGAATTTAATGGTTACTATAACCCCTTGGTTTTTAAATCTGAAGAAAAGACATAAATCAACTAATTATTTATTTATTTATTTATTTATTTATTTTTATTATGTTCAGTTGCCAACATATAACACATCATTAGTTTTTTTTTTCTTTTGCATCTTTTTTTAAATCTTTTTTTATTATATTACGTTAGTCACCATACAGTACATCCCTGGTTTCTGATGTAAAGTTCGATGATTCATTAGTTGCGTATAACACCCAGATTAGTTGCGTATAACACCCAGTGCTCATCACATGTGCCCTCCTTAACACCCATCACCTGGCTACCCCATTCCCCCACCCCCCTCTCCTCTGAAACCCTGAGTTTGTTTCCCAGAGTCCAGATTCTCTCATGGTTTGTCCCCTCACTGATTTCTTCCCTTTCAGTTTTCCCTCCCTTTCCTTATGGTCCTCCATGCTGTTCCTTATGTTCCACGTATGAGTGAAACCATATGATAATTGTCTTTCTTGGCTTGACTTCTTTCACTTAGCATAATCCCCTCCAGTTCCATCCCTGTTGAAGCAAATGGTAGGTATTCATCCTTTCTGATGGATGAGTAATATTCCATTGTATATAAACATTTATTTACAATTCGGAATAAATAATACATACAATAAAACAAGAAGACTCAACATACAAACAAGGTTTAAATTGGCAGTGATACGTTGGGATTTTGAAAGATAAGTAGAAGTTTTTTTTAACACAAAAATGGAGAAATATTCCAAACAGAATGTTTAAAAGCGTGGAAGAAAGAAACAAAACGAAAGATTTGAGAAATCACAACTGGTTAAGTGTTTCTGAAACAAAGTGCTAGGAGTAGACAGTAGGCAAGAAGTGAAACGGGAGATAATTAGCTCACAAAGGGCTTCCTGGATCACTCTAGCAGGGAAGGCCTTTTTTAAGGGCAATAAAAAGCCACTGAAAGACTTTGAACATTTAAATGATAGGCACAATTGGCATTTCAGGGAAAATGATTCTGGCTGCAGAGTGGAGGGGGGATATGAGCTGGAGAAGAAATGAGAGAGGCAGGGAAATGAACTGAATTAAAGCCATAGCCAAGGAGATGGGGCAGAGAGGTTTTAGGAGTGAAATTGGTTGCATTTTGGTAACCAATGAGACATTTCAGACCTGCTATACAGCCAGTAATAGAGAGTGACCCCAGAAGGAAAACCATGTTTGGGGGAGTGAAGTCCGGTTTGGACCATATTGAGTTTGAGATGCTCAAAAGACAAACACACAGGCCTCTATATCACCTTTTTCTTTTCTAACCCACTCCCATTTAAAAAGTCTACTCTTAGACAGTACAAAACCTAATTATCTGATTTCTTTTGTTAATTAAATCTCTCTTTAAGAAAATAAAAAAGGGGTGTCTGAGTGGCTTAGTTGGTTGAGCTTCAGACTCTTGATACCAGCTCAGGTCCTGATCTCAGGGTCATGGGATCGAGCCCTATAAGGCTCTGCGCTCAGCACAGAGTTTGCTCGTCCCTCTCTCTCTGCTTCTATCATCTATCTATCTATCTATCTATCTATCATCTATCTATCATCTATCTATCATCTATCTATCTATCATCTATCTCTATCTCTAAAATAAATAAATAAAATCTTTAAAAAAAAAGCAAAGAGAACTATGCTTTCCCCGAGTAAAATCAAGCCCCACATAATGCTCTAAGGAATGACAGTTTCTTTTTTTTTTTTTTTAATTTTATTTTATTATATTGTGTTAATCACCATACAGTACATCCCCAGATTCCGATGTAAAGTTTGATGCTTCATTAGTTGCGTATATCACCCAGTGCACCATGCAATACGTGCCCTCCCTACTACCCATCACCAGGCTATCCCCTTCCCCCACTCCCTCCCCTCTGAAGTCCTCAGTTTGCCTCTCACAGTCCATAGTCTCTCATNTCCACACTGTTTTCCAGAGTGGCTGTACCAACTTGCAGGAATGACAGTTTCTAAAACAAAACCTGCCCTAATGCTATAAAAGGTAATATCCAATCAAAGACCAGTTAATCTAATGCTTTGTCAATAAAAAGTAATTGTATATATGGAACATCAAAGTTTAAAAAATGGAATGCAAAAGATATGCTTAATAGCAAAACGGAACTCAACCTCATCTTCCAGGATTCAAAGACTCTTCAAGTAAATGTGCTCTTTGCACCTTACTTAAAACTGTGCATAATGTGTGGAAATGTTTTTGCCTTTGCTGGATAGCCAAGTCAGCTATCCTGCTCTGTGTAATGGTTTGCACTTGGTTTGGATAGAAGAGTCTGAGGAGTGACAACATCTGTTAAAAGGAAGGGGACAGTGGGCCAAGTTTGCATTCTCCTTTGGCAACGTAGGGCCAGACTCATAGGAATGTGGTCAAGACATAATGTTACATTTAACTGATATTTAACATGCCATAGCTGGGAAGGCCACAGAGTTGCTGCAGTGTGTGTCAAGAAGCCCTATGAGAAAAACAGACTGTGCAAATGTTATTTCCAAAAGTCACACACTGGCAGGCTGACAGACACTAACACATTTTGGTAGCAATAGCCAATCCAAAGTTTCCTTGCATAATTAGTAGATTTGGTACTCTTGAAAAAGGACATTTTCCATGAGGAACTTGCTTTGAAGGCAGACTTTCACTGCCAGGTCTCCTGGGAGAATCATTTTTTCCAGCTCTCACTTTTGCTATCTCTGACTCATCTCTCAAAGTTTAAGGGAAAACATTCTTATGGGGGGAATATGTGGGGGTCAAGATAGAACTTTTAGAGTATCTGCAAGTGTCCGCTATTATCAGAGCTTCACGTAAGTTTGCTAAAGGTCTGGTGTGGTGACCCCAGTTCCAGGCTCCATCTTGGCAATGGGGGCAGCTTGACAGGCAGTACCAATGGTACACCAATCATGTTTCATATCATGTGCCCATAGTCCCTACCTAGCCCCTGCAAAAATTAACCCCCACTAAATCAGCTATTGATAGAAACAAATATGGCCCAGAAGAACAGACACTGGCTGCCTTGGCCTCTTGGATTTTAAAAGCATTTGAGGGAAACAAATTGACCCCCTGATGCTATAGTGATTAAATATGGCATTATCTTTGACTTCTTGTTGCAACTGGTTCATCTTTTGAATTCTTTCTCATTCCTTACCAGTACCTCAGGGTTAAATTGATCAAATTGTGGGTGGGGGGTATGTGGGTGCAGGGAGTGGCAGCTAGCTCTTGCCTGGTTTGTTAAATATGACCCACACTTCTAACCAGTGGACTCTGCTTCTTCATACCACTGAGCAATAAACTCTCGGGACCTTGGTTCAGCCTATCAGTAGCCTCGGCTAAGAATGATTCCTTTTACCAAAGTTCAGGGAGAGAATTAGAGCCATCTCTGGCAGGTGAGCTTGCAGAAACTGGCCATATGCCTTGACACTGACACTGTAGCCTGTCTCTGCCTCTGGAGGCCCCATCACCAGCGTTAACACAGCTTTGGTACTGCCTAAGTCACATAGAAGAAAAAGAGCTTCTCCTTTGTGGTGTGGGGCCTGAGATTTTCTGATTTTTTTTTTTTTTTTTTTGGTAAAAACATTTCACTGTTCTATAAACAGTGCCCTGGTTTTATTTTAATTACGTATATCCTTCTTTTTTTTTTTCCTTCTCCCAAACCTGGGCAGTAAAGATTTGCACATTTAAAAGAAACCACATACAGAAAGAAACCACATTCTTGGAATGAAACACCCTGAAATACCATCTACATGTTTCTTCTGACTGATGTTAATGGCTTCCACATACACAGGTTTAAAATTACTCTCAGCAATTGGGGCAGCTGAGGGGATTGGAAGAGTGCCCACCCTTCTTCTGCAGGGTCTGATATGCTTCTGACCCACTGTCTGTGAGCAAGGCAGGCTCCAGGAAAATTTTCTTGGAGTTCTGGTTTACTTCCTACCAAAATATAAAAGATTCTGATATCAAGTTGTAAGTCATAAGAAAATGTATTTTCTTATTGGGGTCCAAGGATTGGAATGAAAGGTTGTGTCCTCTTGAGTTTGATTTTACATATGAAAATTTATAAAATCAAATACATATGTGCACATACACACATACATATACTTTCATGCTAACTTTTTGTTAGACTTTAACTTATTCATTCCTCAAAGGCCACTATAAGAAATATCTGATGAACATACTATTCCTCTTTAAATAAAAAATATAAATTTGAAATCAGAAGATTCTTTCAGTGTACCCCCTCTGGAACAGAACAGTGACTACAAAGAAAAGGCCTTTAATGGTAGCACTTTATTGGGGCAAAATCCTTGGAGAGCCATATCATGGAGGGCTGTAGCAAACAACTACAGGAACCCCAAAGGAATAAAATCTCCATATGAAACACAGAACCTATGGCACGGGTTAGAGTAACCCTTTATGCTCCCAAATGGCTCTGGAAGAATGTACAACTTTGAGCTGTGACATTATTGCGCCTCTGGAGAGATGCCATTTCTAAGTGATGGCCATGGCCCTTCCACAAGAGACAGCCTGTGTCTCCCAGACCACCGCAATTATGCCTCTCCTCTCCTGGCCTCTGCCCGCAGCATGGGTCAAGATGCCACTACCCACTTACAGCACTCGTTTACAGTCCCAAGGGGATGGTGAATACCACATATGTGAATTTTGGGGAAATGCACTAGGGAAGAAACTCAGCTTGATTCAGAAATAGTACAACAGTAAAACCCAATATATAGTCAGTATTTTTCAGGGGTCCTATATATGTGAATGTTCCAGAAAAACAAAAATAACTTTTTAAATCTCAAATGCTTTTAAATGATTGATTTGATGAAACAAAATCTAAAATGCTATTACGCTCTCCCTTGCCTTCTCAGTTTCTGAATACAACTTTACCATTATTAATAAACTGGCATCAAAATTTTCTACTATTGAACATACCTGATCTGGTGCCATGTGCATTCCTTTTTGATCTCTTACCCCAATCTCACATATCCTGAGCTTTAGCCAAAATGGACTATTCCCTAGTTCCCTTTATATCCTATCACTTTTGGCACTTACAGCCTTTACAGGCATGTTTGTCGAGAATGACTCTAGCTCTTCTCTGATCCCCATTTCCACAGCTCTTCCCATCTTTCCTGACCCAGTGCACTAGGTGGTCCCCTCTGATCCACCTTTTTGCACAAGTACTGGAAATAATATTTCCCTCATTGATGTCAGTTTTTGAAATTTTTGTTGTGACATTTGTCAGTCTTTTTCATGATTATTTTTATACTTATTTAGGTGAATATAAGTTATTGAGAGCAATAGCCATATTTTATAGACCTTAGTTTACCCTGACAGGAATAGATATTAAAAAAAAAAAACACTTTTGGGGCGCCTGGGTGGCACAGTGGTTAAGCGTCTGACTTCGGCTCAGGGCGTGATCCCGGCATTATGGGATCGAGCCCCACATCAGGCTCCTCCGCTATGAGCCTGCTTCTTCCTCTCCCATTCCCCCTGCTTGTGTTCCCTCTCTCACTGGCTGTCTCTATCTCTGTCGAATAAATAAATAAAATCTTAAAAAAAAAAAAACTTTTAAGACATTTGCTGAATGAGTTTATAGTAAAGGTCCTGGCTGGCCAAAAATGAAATTTGATATAGCTGGCAAGTGAAGCTAAGTGAACCCCCCCCATTCCTAAACCAAATTCCTTTGTCTATTCTACAATCATTGATCTAAGTAGAGGCTGAGAGTCTCCCTGAAAAAAACAAACAAACAAACAAAGCAACAACAACGACAAAAAACACACTCTCACCCTGTCCAGAATAGGAATCCATGCCTTACTTCTAGTGCCTGGAATAAAACCTGCCTCATGGTAGGTGTTCAATAAATAAATAAACCAAATATTGTGACATAGCCAGGCTTAATTTAATTTTTTCTTAGCTTATTTTAACAAAGTCTATCACCTCACCTTATAGTAGCTTTTAGTCCTCAGCCTCAGGAAGAGTAAGGATATTGGTGATTGGCAAGACTATCAAGGAGCTAAACCGTGGAGGCCTAGGAGAGATCATGGCCACTGTGTCACCCTGGCCTGCAGTGGCAGCCACTGCATCTTAACTCCTCAGGCTTCCGCTCAGGGGAGATAAAGGCACTTATGGAAAAGAATTCCCAGCTTTTTAGAGATAAGGACAGCAATGAAGGAGAATCTCAGGCTCACTGTATGCCTGGAATAGCAGTGCGAACAGGAATGATTCACATGAATCATGGACTCGCAGAAGACACTTCTCAGTGAAATATATGAGTGTGATTTACAAGGGAATGGAGTTGCTACATAAAAAAATTGCTGTCACTAGCTGGTAAAATTTGGTCTTACTGTTTAAGGTGACATTATTTTGCCCAAGGGTAGGTATGGAACCATTTGGGAAATGAATGAATGAATGATCACACTTAATAAAACTGAATTCCTAAGAAAATTGTTTCCCTCCCCAAAGATGTTAAATATTTTGGTAAATCCTAATAGGAAAATACTTTAAGTCAATGAATATCAGAATTAATGGGGAGCTTAGTAACCAACTAGTGTGAAGCTCTTGCTTTGCTGATGAAACTCCAGTCCTATGGCTTGTTGTTGACCAAGTTGGGACCAGCGACCAGGCTTGCTGAGGCCCAGGACTGGAACCTTCTCTGTAGCAGAACAGACACTCCCTAAAGCATGGTGTGAAAGTCCGTTTTGCTTGGAGCAAACTGGGACAAGGAAAGATGTCTATACTAAGGAGAATCAGGCTCTGAGCCCTAATGTTCAGGTCACACGGATCGGCATCAACGGCTCCTACTAATGAACAAGCCAGCTATTTTCCATTCTCATTAAAAAAAAAAAGTTAGAACTACATAGTGTATCAAAACTTGATCTTTTGTTTAATAAAAGCTACCACAAAGACCATACTTCCCTTGAACCATCACATCTCAAAGTGAAACGACTTTGAATTGCATGGACTCTGAGAGGCATTTATTTCCATGGATGTTTTTAATTCAGGGGCAGGGGGAAAAGAGAAAAAATTCATGGACAGCAATTGAATAAAGGTAGGTGTATAGAAAAATCACAAGGACCTAAGAGCTAAGTCCAGACTGTATGGAGGACTTACCTGAGGAGCTGAGTCCTAACAGATGATAGTCTTTAACCACAGGAGGCCTGGGAGTAAGGACACTGCAGACAGAGGAAAAAGAGAACATAGTGTTCTTGGAACAGAAAGTAGTTGATGGAGCCCGGAATACTGAGTGGGGGGAAAGGGTGCAGTGACAAAGGAGGCTGGAGGGGAGGAAAGACCGTCTCATGGATTTGAGCTGTGTCTCACAGGTGATGAGGAGGTATCAGAAATATTGAGGAAGTATTACATGATCTGATTCATATTTTAAAAAGAAGTCAATCTCAAATGGCCCTTAAGCAAAGAAAAGATGCTTAGTTAAATTTAGAGATACTAATTATTACCCATTGGATCAGCAAAAAACAAAAAGTTTACATAGGCCAGAGAAACAGGCATTTGCCCATATTTCTGGCAAGAGTAATAACAACTTGGTAATTGGACTTGTTTCTTTATTAATTTTTAGCCATTTAAAGTTCCTAGGACTGTACTTATTTATCATCTCTACCCAATAAACTTTACCATACTCTTTTTAAAAAAATAACAACTTGGTGACACATACTAAAATTACAAAAGCACATACCTTTGACTCAACAATTCCAGTTCTCAAAATCTATCCTGAAATTACTCACACACCAGTGTGAAGTGACATATGTAGGACTTCATTCATTGCAGCACTGTTTGTAATAGCAAAATATCAAAAACTATTAAATGTCCAGTGAAAGCAGATTGGCTAAGTACATTTTATTAGCTTCACATTATGGACACTTTGCACTTTACTTCCTTATATGGAAAGGTTATCAAAATACGTTGTATACTTAAAAAGGTAAGCACAAGGGGCACCTGGGTGGCTCAGTCGTTAAGCGTCTGCCTTCGGCTCAGGGCCTGATCCCAGGGTCCTGGGATTGAGCCCCACCTCAGGCTCCCTGTTCTGCTGGGAGCCTGCTTCTTCCTCTCCCTCCCCCTGCTTGTGTTCCCTCTCTTGCTGGCTGTCTCTGTCTGTTAAATAAATAAATGAAATCTTTAAAAAAAAAAAAAAAGGTAAGCACAAAACAGTGTGTACAGCATGGTATCTATATGTAGAGAGGGAAGACATATGAATACATTTTGTTGTATATAGAGAGAATATCTCTAGAATAACATTAAAAAAAAAATCCCTTACCATGATTATCTGTGTGGAAGGAAACTGAGTGGCTGGGAGGTAGGGTTGGGAGGGATGCCTTCTCTTGTGACCTTTGCCCAAGGAGTTTCATGGAGCAATATGGGCAGAACCCAAAGCACGGCTGAGGACTGGATGGATTAGGAGTGAGAGATACAAGACCACTTTCAAGAAGTGTGGTTGTGGAGCGGCTGAGAGCAACAGGGCAGGGTTCAGGGTGGGGATAGGAGAGCAATGTCAGACCAAGAAAAGTCTCTTTTGGACTTGAAAACAGACTTGAGTTTGTTTTCAAATATAGACACAGAGACAAAAAGATAAAAAAAATATAGGATAAAGAAGGAGATACTGATGAAATGAAGCAAGGGAAGAAAAAAATATATTATAAATTTCCAAACAAGATTTAAAACTGCAAGTCTAAGCATTATACCTTTCTTTCTTCTTTCTTTCTTTCTTTTTTTACTATCTACCGTCTCTTGTCTTTAAAATGGTTCTTTGTACCAAGAAAGACTCACTAAATGTTTATTTACCATCCAATGTCATGGCGCCCAAACTCGTGTCTTACAGTATTTATTTTCACTGAACATAGCTGCCACATGGCACATCCAAAAAGTATGATATAGAAGACAGTATACGCACATATCAAAGCAAGATCAAGGTGGCATGCACCTACTTTAGAAAGTGTAGGCAGGAATCCTACCAACCCTGTATCCCTACCTGTCTCTGGAAGAACGAAGAACCTTGCTCTTCCCCCCATCTCCCTGGCCTCCACTGTCAATCCTGCCTAGGATTCCTCGCTGCATGTGTATCCTCCACCACCGGCTACGCTTCCAGCAGCTCCAGACTCACAGTCAGTGTACAAGTCAGGACACAGCTCCACAAATTCCTTGCTAAGTTTTTAGTGTTTTCTATGTGCCAGCATTCCAACCCCCCTTTCTGATTTTTTCCAAGTGAAAAATTTAACTCACACTCCCCCTAGTGACAGCCCCAGGAATGCCTTTCAGTGACCTAAAGCCTACCTCATTCATAGCAAAGAGAAGGAGCCAGCCCCAAAGGTGCACCTTCATTTCCTTCACTCCTGCCTGACACATTTGCTGGCATTGCTTTCTGTGATTAGAAAGAAATATTTGGCAAACCGGATAACTAGAAACTAATAGATGGGAGGGAATGAGTTTCACTCACAGTGTAATGAAAACATCACCAAATCTTCCTTATTTTGTAAGGACGAAAGTATTAGAAGCAGGGAGGCTCTGGATATGTAAAAAGAAGAGGAGAAAAATGTGGAATATGCTGGATGTGCCCCAGTCTGCAATGGTGATTTCAAAGCTGAGGCAGTGTGATCATTGTCACACTTGGGCTCAACTGAAGAAGACAGAAATCATAAGGCTTAGTGCACTGAGGACATACAGCCTGTAGAAAAGACAGCTTTAGAGGACAGTGATAGCAGTGGTTAAATATGTACAGGCTGACATGTGGAAGATTAAAACTTTCTTGTTCAGAACAACTTCAAATTAGTGGCTCTCAAATATTTAAGGGTCAGTTTGAAAACTTGTGCATCTATGGACTTTCTCTCCAGAAAAATATACTTTCATAATTCACAAAGAATCATAGGCTAATAAACATAGAGACAAAAGTTCAATCTTACTTAAAAGTTCAGGCAGGGGCGCCTGGGTGGCTCAGTTGCTAAGCGTCTGCTTCAGCTTAGGTCGTGATCCCAGAATCCTGGGATCGAGCCCCGCATCGGTCTCCCTGCTCGGAGGGAAGCCTGCTTCTCCCTCTCCCCTGCCTGCTGCTCCCCCTACTTGTGCTCTCTCTGTGTCAAATAAATAAAATCTTAAAAAAAAAAAAAAGTTCAGGCCAAAGTATCAGGGATATACTATTTTTTACCTGTCAATTTGGAAAAGATCAAAAAATTCAATAATGCAAAATGTTGTCCAAAGTGTTGAGAAATAGGCATTCTTGCACTATTGATTCATTATAAACTGGTACCATCTCCTTTGGAAGACGCCCTGTATGTTAAGCATGTCCGCATGCTATAGTTACAGTTCCCATCTCTATGCCTGCGAGTCTCTAATTTATATCACCCATGCAGTTCAGATGTCTGTTTGTGCTTTAAATATGAATAATCAATTGGCTTCACTTGACTGTCTCAAAGGTTCTGCAAATCCAACACGTGCAAGGCAGGACTAAAAGCTCCCACAGACATAGTCCCCTGGTAGTGTTCTCTGCTGGTATTTCGCACCCCCAGCCACTCAGTCGTATTAGTCAGAAATCTCAGAGGCGTCATTGACATTTCCCTGCAACTAGTTCTTCCTACTTCCACGTCACCACACCACTTTAAGCCGTCATCATGTCTCACCTGGACTAACTGTGGTAATCTAACTTGTGTCCTGACACCTGCTTTGTTCCTCTGATGGTTTACAGTCAGAGTAATTCTTTCAGAACTTTAATTATGATAATCCTTCCGCTTGAAGTCCTGCAATTGCTTTTAAGATAAAGACAAAAATCCGAAATGTAGCCTGAAGACTCTATACCATCTCACTTCTAATTACATATCTAGGCCCTTCTACCCCCATACTCTCCTTAATTTCCACACTCCAGCACTCTAACTTCTTTCTCTTTCTTTAAAGCTACTTTTCTCTCCTGCCACCGGGCTTTTTTATATGTGTTTCTTCTGTCTCAAATGATCTTCTTCCTCTCTTCACCTAGTTAAGTTCTTCTCAGGACATAATCGCAATTCCCTTAAGAAGGCATCCCTATCACCCCTGCTCAGCTCAGTTTTCTTTTGTTATTTTGTATGTGAGAGCACAGAACTATGTATATTTTTTCTTTATGGCACTTACAACAATTTATAATTATGCCCTAATCTATGTGATTATTTTAGTTCTAGCTTTTCCTGCTACTAGACTGTAATCGTTATGACAGCAGAGACCTTGTCTTTCCCAAAGTGTGTTAGTGTGTCTTGAAATAGCAAGAGGTAGGCACTGTGTGTGTGTATTTGAAAATGTGAGGAAGAAAATATACAAAAATGATAACAGTGGTTATTTCTAGGTAATGGGCTTATGCATGATTTTTTTCCTCTTTTATTTTTGTTTTTTTATATACTTTATACAATGGGTATGCATTTATTTATAACCAGATAAAAATCAGTAAGTATTATGTTATTAAAGGCCTTATCAACTGAATTTCAGAGGAAATGCCTAATATGAGTAGACCACAAAGGATTACCGGGAAAAAGTATGGAAAACTAACAGCGTAAAAAAGAGTCTAAAATGAAATTGTTTAAAAAAAAAAAAAAACTAACCTTGGGTAAGCAACAGAACAAAAGAGGCTTGTTTTTTTTTTTAATCTGAATTAGCATCCTCAGAGACATTTGAGGAATGCTATTTTTATCATAACAAACTGCTATGAAAAAGAGGGCAATCAGAGAACAAAAATGAGGTTGATATCATTAAAAATATATTTGCAAAAAGGAAGTGAATGAGCTGCATGATAAAATATACACAGCTTGGGGCACCTGGGTGGCACAGCGGTTGGGCGTCTGCCTTCGGCTCAGGGCGTGATCCCGGCGTTATGGGATCAAGCCCCGCATCAGGCTCTCTGCTGTGAGCCTGCTTCTTCCTCTCCCACTCCCCCTGCTTGTGTTCCCTCTCTCGCTGGCTGTCTCTATCTCTGTCAAATAAATAAATTAAAAATCTTTAAAAAAAATATACACAGCTGAAGTCAGTGAGATGAAAGATAAATCAAGTCAGTCTCGCAAAACAGGAAATATAAAGCAATGGAGACTATGAGAGAATAGTTAAAAGACATGGCAGGTAGTCTAGGTAGTCCAATCTATGTCCAAAAGGTGGTTGAGAAAGAAATTGCAGGGACTATAGCAGAAGCGTAACAAAAGAAATGATAGAATAAAATTTATCTGAGCTAGAGACAAAAACAGGTCTTCACGTATGAAGAACCCACCAATAGCCACGTGCAGTAGAGAAGAGGTCAAGATATAAACCTAGACACATACTCTAGAAAATCATCTAACCAAGGAAATAAAGAAAATCCTAAAGCTTCCAGTTAGTAATATAAATTATCTAAAAGCATCAAAAGTTTGAAAGAATGAACTGAATAAAGCAATATCTTTCAAATTCCTGAAGGAAAGTTAATTTGAATCTAAAATTCTCTCAATCAATCTATTTTTCAGAACAAATAGACATTTCAAGCATCACTACCCATATATCTTATATGGAAAAAATTCCAGCATGTATTTTAACAAAATTAAAAAGAAATATATGAAAGTAGGCAACATCATTCATTCATTTTAAACCCCCCCTTTTTTTTAACCAATCACAACTCTGGGTGCTAGGGATACATGATAAACAGAAATGACAAAATCCTTTCCCACATGGAGCACATATTTTAGAAGAGGGAAATAGATGATGAACAAGATAAATAAGTAAAATATTTAAACTGTTACTTAGTAATCCAGCAGAGATGGAGAATGTTGCAAGGATGCAATTTTAAACAGTGTTATCAGAGCAGCCTCACTGGGAAAGTAACATCCGAGTCAAGAGCTGGAAGAGGTAAGGGGTTAGTCTTCAGATATCTGGGGCAGAGCACACCCAAGTGGGGATGGTGGTGGAGATTTCATTATGTGCAAAGGCCCTGAGGCAAGAACAAGCTTGTTGTGTTTTAGGAACACCAAGGACACCATTGTGGCTAGAGAAAGTAACCAGAAGGAAAGATAATAGGTGACAAATTACATGGGAGCTATTAGGCCATGAGTAAATGTTAGTTTTTACTCAGAGTGGAATAAGAAATTACTGAAAAGTTTCAAATAGAGAGATGACATGATCTATCTCTTGAGTTGATGTACTAGGAATAAAGTGAAAGGGGTCTCAGGGAAGCTGGGTAGGAATTTATTACAATAATTCAGGTAAGAGATAAGAGAGAGTCAGACCAAGATGGTAGCAGAGTGGGGTATAAGAAGGTTTTATACTCTAGGTACATTTTAGAAATAAAGCTAAGAGGAATCAAATGTGAGTCCAATGTTTTTGACCTGAGGAACTGGAAGATCAAACTGCCATTGCCTAAGATGAAGAAGCTGAAAGAAGCAGACGTGGTGGGGAAGACCAGGATTTCAAGTTTGTACATGTTAAGTTTGAAATGTCTATTAGATATCCACGTGGAGTTATGAAGAAGAAAGTTGCATAAATAAGTCTGATTTCAAGAGAGGACAGAAGACATATGGAAATAGGTATTTATATTCACATATAAAATATATATAATATATTGAATAATCAAATAAATGAATCATGAAGGTAGAGATGATAATTAAAAATATGAGACCATGGGATGCCTGGGTGGCTCAGTCAGTTAAGCGTCTGCTTTCAGCTCAAGTCATGATTCCAGGATTCTGGGATCAAGTCCCCCATCGAGCTCCCTGCTCAGCAGGGAGTCTGCCTCTCCCTCTGCCTGCTGCTCCCCCTGCTGCTCTCTCTGACAAATAAATAAATAAAATATTTAAAAAATATACATTTGAGACTGGATAAAGTTCCAGAGAAGTGGATGGAGATGGGAAAAGGGAAGAGATTTTAAAATTGAGTTCTAGGATGTACCTATGCTTAGAAATCAGAGGGATGAGAAGAAAAGAGCAGAGAAAATTGAGAAGTAGCAACCACAGAAATAAGCAGAAAATCATGGGTGTATCACGTCCTGGAAGCCAAGGGAAAAACATAGACTTCAAGGAGTAGAGAATGATCAAAACTGTTAACAGGCCACGTAAGATGACCACTGGATTTAGCAACATGAATGTGAATAGTGACCTGGTTATGAGTGGTTTTTGTGGAACCATGGGAAGAAATTGGAGACAGTGAGTGAGTATAAGTAAGGCTTTAGATTTTTCTTACTGTAAAGGGAAGAAAGAAGTGCAAGGTAGCTGGAGGGGAAGTGAGATCAAGAAAGAATTTGTTAAGTCATGAAAAATAACAGCATCTTTGAAGATTAATGGAAAATCCAATAGCGAGCAGGAACTTAAACTTGAGGAAGCAGGAATGAAAGGGGGAATAACCAGAGCCATGTCCTTGCAAAGGCAAAAGGAGATGGGATGGGAGGCCGAATGAGAGAAGCTGGGCTTGGCAAGGAGCCTGGAGAGTTCAGCTGAGAGCAGGAACAAGGGCTACTTTGGGAGATGAGGGGTGAGGGGATGAGGTATTGGGAGCATGTGGAAGTGGAAGTCTTGTGTTTTCTCAGTGCCTTTTACTTGACAATAAGGATGGAAGAGTGGAAAAAGAGAAAAGAGTGGCATCTATGAAAGACTCAGAGAAGACCAAAGACAGCAAGAAAATCCATTCACCTTGATGCTTAAAGTAATCTCCTTCAACGAATTCAACTGGGGGAGTAGTTGTATGTGTAAACACTCACATTTCCTTTTCTGTGGGTTTAAGCGCATGACTTGCTTCCATAGTGATACATATATATGCACTATTCACATATGGCTTATGTATGTGTATTTTTAAAGTGTCATTCATTAGTCTCAACATTTAGAAATCATATATAAAAACTGAAGACAAATATAATTAAAGAGCATAATGAAACTATAATAAATCTTGACAATTAAAAACAATATGATAGGGGCGCCTGGGTGGCACAGCGGTTGAGCGTCTGCCTTCGGCTCAGGGCGTGATCCCGGCATTCTGGGATCGAGCCCCACATCAGGCTCCTCCGCTATGAGCCTGCTTCTTCCTCTCCCACTCCCCCTGCTTGTGTTCCCTCTCTCGCTGGATGTCTCTGTCTCTGTCGAATAAATAAATAAAATCTTTAAAAAAATAAAAACTAAAACCAATATGATAAATAGGACCAGGGACGAGGGAATGAGGTGGAAGACGAAGCATGCTAATATTCTCATCTGTGTGCAGAGTGAACAGATGCTGTATAGAACGTATATGTCAAACTTTAGCCCTAAAGGCAACTACCAGAAAAAAACTGAAAATAATAATATAGCTAACACATTTAGGAAACAGAGAAGGAAAGATAGAAGTTGGTTAAAGTTCTTTTAATTCCTCATCTTATAAATCACTGGGTTACTATATCTATATAGTCTAACTTCATAAATCAAAAATTAAAGTGTAATTTAAAATTATATTGTCAATTCCAAAAGAACTACAGAGCAATGTGGCTACTGCTAAAGTAACATGTACTGGAGAGGAGATGGTGAGGGGGGGCCTTTACCTCTCGTACATTGCAGTATCATTTGATTTATCTGTGCATTGGTACACGTGGATTATTTTCAAAATGTTAAAAAGATTAAGTAACTTAAGGAGCCCTGAATGCTATTTTTGAATCAAGTAGGACCTCCAAAAGATTATATAATTAAACATTGGTGAAACCTAGCTTCTTTCAGAATTGACTCCACTAAGTGTTAACATTAATGTGCTAGCTTTCATCAAAAGGTTGCTTTGAGAAGTAACCATAAGAAAATATTTCCTTGTTTATTATAAAACTGTTGTTGAGGACATCGTTTATCACATGATGCAGCATTCACTATAAAGAGTCCTCAAGTGGGACATTTTTCAAAGAACTGGAACAAATAGTCCTTAAATTTGTATGGAAACAGAAAAGGCCCAGAATCTCCAAGGAACTGTTGAAAAGGAAAAACAAAGCTGGGGGCATCACAATGCCGGATTTCGAGCTGTACTACAAAGCTGTGATCACAAAGACAGCATGGTACTGGCACAAAAACAGACACATAGACCAATGGAACAGAATAGAGAACCCAGAAATGGACCCTCGGCTCTTTGGGCAACTAATCTTTGATAAAGCAGGAAAAAACATCCGGTGGAAAAAAGACAGTCTCTTCAATAAATGGTGCTGGGAAAATTGGACAGCTACATGCAAAAGAATGAAACTTGACCACTCTCTCACACCATACACAAAAATAAACTCCAAATGGATGAAAGACCTCAATGTGAGACAGGAATCCATCAAAATTCTAGAGGAGAACATAGGCAACAACTTCTATGACATCGGCCAGAGCAACCTTTTTCACGACACATCTCCAAAGGCAAGAGAAATAAAAGATAAAATGAACTTATGGGACTTTATCAGGATAAAGAGCTTCTGCACAGCCAAGGAAACAGTCAAAAAAACTAAGAGACAGCCCACGGAATGGGAGAATATATTTGCAAAGGACACCACAGATAAAGGACTGGTATCCAAGATCTACAAAGAACTTCTCAAACTCAATACACGAGAAACAAATAAACAAATCATAAAATGGGCAGAAGATATGAACAGACACTTTTCCAATGAAGACATACAAATGGCTAACAGACACATGAAAAAATGTTCAAAATCATTAGCCATCAGGGAAATTCAAATCAAAACCACACTGAGATACCACCTTACGCCAGTTAGAATGGCAAAGATAGACAAGGCAAGAAACAACAATTGTTGGAGAGGATGTGGAGAAAGGGGATCCCTCCTACATTGTTGGTGGGAATGCAAGTTGGTACAGCCACTCTGGAAAACAGTGTGGAGGTCCCTTAAAAAGTTAAAAATTGAACTACCCTATGACCCAGCCATTGCACTACTGGGTGTTTACCCCAAAGATACAGACGTAGTAAAGAGAAGGGCCATATGCACCCCAATGTTCATAGCTGCATTGTCCACAATAGCCAAATCATGGAAGGAGCCGAGATGCCCTTCAACAGATGACTGGATTAAGAAGCTGTGGTCCATATATACAATGGAATATTACTCAGCTATCAGAAAGAACGAATTCTCAACATTTGCTGCAACATGGACGGCACTGGAGGAGATAATGCTAAGTGAAATAAGTCAAGCAGAGAAAGACAATTATCATATGATTTCTCTCATCTATGGAACATAAGAACTAGGATGTTCGATAGGGGGAGAAAGGGATAAAGAAAAGGGGGGTAATCGGAGGGGGGAATGAAGCATGAGAGACTATGGACTATGAGAAACAAACTGAAGACTTCAGAGGGGAGGGGGAGAATGGGATACACTGGTGATGGGTAGTAAGGAGGGCACGTATTGCATGGTGCACTGGGTGTTATACGCAACTAATGAAGCATCAAACTTTACATCGGAATCTGGGGATGTACTGTATGGTGATTAATATAATATAATAAAAAATCATTAAAAAATAAAAATAAAAAAAAAATAAAGAGTCCTCAAGTGATTGTGTTTTAATCTCAGTGCTAAATAAACCTTTGCTTCTGCTGAAAGCCTGTCTTACTTTCTCCTGGGCAAGAGAACTGTTCATTGGTTTTGTTCACCTTTTTGACCAACAGTTGACTGGCAGCCCCATCCCAGCAATTGTGTTACCCTGTATGGGTGGATATTTGTATTTTCCTTCTCCTTGGCCCTGGTTTTCTATCTATATTTTATGTTTTAATATTACCTATTTGGGATATAAACTGTGTGATGTAACATCATTTGTAAGTTGAGGCAGAGTAAAATCAGTCAGTTCATTACATAATTAACTATACTCCTTATGACCATTAATAAAACGCCATAGTCCTTCTACTTTCCCAAACTGCCAAATCATACTGAAGATCTTTTCCCGTCACCTTAGAGGTTCTATTGTCTAAATGTAGGTGCAATTATACAAAGGATAGACCAGTATGTCTTCCAGGTTTTTCAAATAAACTGGACAAAAGTTTCAAGCACACATACAGAAGGAAAGCTTGAATACAATAAATCCAAATACCAAATATAAAGGAACATTTGCAAGGAGTTAGAGCCATTCAAAGGTGGGAGTTCACTACCCTATCCTCAGCAATTTGTCCTTTCCTGGGACTCCATACCCCTTTCTGCTGGAGTAAGGGAGACACATGGTTATGTTCCGTACACCGGGAACACTGTCCAGTATCCTTGCCTCTGATGATCTCAGTGTTAGAAAACATCACTAGATTATATATTCAGGGTAGGAGACTTGATATCTAAATCTCTGCCTTGTCCCTTCCCTATGCCCAAATCGAAGACAAGTATTAGTCCCATTGGCCATTGGCTCAGTCAGTCTCAGTCACCATGACGGAATGTCTACTTCACCTGTAGCCTTGGTCCCTTTGGAGACAGTTTATTTTTTGGCCTCCACCCATTACATGAATTAGTAAGAAGATGCCTGCAAGGGACAAAAGTGCTAACTCAGCAGCCCTAAATGTAAAGAAAGCTTGGGAAGCTACAAAGAAAGTATATGCAACATTAAAATTGACACAGGGTTCTCCATGAGCTCACCTCAATGTCAGATTCAGCTGCAGATCAGAAACCAATACTGGGGTGCCTGGGTGTCTCAGTCAGTTAAGCAGCTGACTCTTGATCTAAGCTCAGGTCTTGATCTTAGGGTTATGAGTTCAAGCCCGTATAGGGCTCTGCACTAGGCATGGAGCCTACTTAAAGAAAAAGAAAAGAAAAAAAAGAAAAACTAATACTGACTCCAGCTACTTTGTAAGCAAGTCATGATAATCATCTAATATTTATAACTATTGGAGCAATTTGTAATCTTCTATTTTCATACATTGTTGAATCACGTACAGTACCCATTTTTCTATATTTTAGGGATTAAGCAGACATGGTTACTCAGCATTACAAACCAGAATCTTTTCTGAGGTTTTGGTGAATTGGGAAATGCTCAGGGAAGAAATTTCAGAGGACTTGAATCATTTAAAGAATCATGCAGAGCAATACCATATAAGGTCATAGAACAGAGAGTGCCTAGACCACCACTGACTTTAATTCTCTGAGGGTAGAAACTGTAATGACTCATTCAGACCAAGAGGGGCTCCAGCGTCTGCTCAGAGCTCAAATTGCAATCCCGTCCCTGGGGAGGAGAAGTGGAAGCCAAGGGGAAAAGAAAGACAAACTCTGGGTTGAGATTGAAATGAGGGAGGGAAACTGAGGACTTAATAACCCATACACCGCACCACCCAAGCCAGACACATCTAGATCTGTGTTCAGAGTGCTTCAGAAAACTGTCTGCAAAATGTCATCCTTTTCCAGGATTTTGCTATTTTTTTATTTTTTTCTTAGTTCTATGTAGAATTTTCATGGTAAAAAACTAAAAAAATTATAGATGTTACATAAGTGATAAATTAGAGGATGAGTCTCCACATTACAAAAGGATTATTGGCTTCACAAAAGAAAAGGTCATAGCATTTTAAAAATGACTACATCTCATTTTACACCTAAAATATGTCATTTTGTATTAGTCAAGATCCCAACAAAAAACACCACACTCAAGCCAGGATAATTTATTATGCAAAATCTCTGGAGCTCAAGGTTAGTTAATTATTACCTAAAGTCTTGACCTAAAATATGCTCAGTGTTATGCTAGATGCTGGAGGAGATTCAGAAGTATGCAGTATTCCTTTCTTTAAGTCCCTTTAAAGTTTAACTAAGCTTAAAGTTTTGTTAGAAGGGCAAGACATATGCATAAGAAGTGGTAACTACTAAAACAGCATTTGTTTTAAGTTTTGTGGTGCATTCTGCAAAAGCTTTAGAAGGCTGCAGGAGCAATGACAGCTAAAATGATCTACAGAGACTTCATGGAAAAAAATAGGAAGTGTATGAGCAGGACGGGACAATTTCTCCAGATAGAGACAAGAAATGGGACACAAATTGGGAACAGATATAGATGCTAACAGGATAGTCTGCACACTGAGAAAATAAGTTCCAGAATACAAGGCAGATCCTCAGCACTGGTGCTTCTTTGAAATGATGGGCTATATTCTAGATCTAAGCCATATTTTAGGTCCAAATAGACCCAAGCAATTTGAGATGAAAACCCTTCCACCTCTACTCACTTTCATAGACCTCCCACTAACAGTTCTGAAGACGGATGAAGATAGAAAGTTAGAAGGAAGTTAACTGATAGCTCCTGATAATGACTAGGGTAAGACTACAGCTGCTGGCTGGACATGCAAAAAGCAGCCTCCCTTTTCACCAGTTACATTATTGTCTTCCTTTTCTCCACTAGCAACCGAATCTACCCTGATGGCACCTCACAGCAAGTTTCCTGGCAGTGGTTCACAAAGATTAACTTCTGATCGTGTATGAGTTGAAGAGATACTAGGTTTGAAAATGAAAAAAAAAAAATATCCATTACCTCTGATATCAATTTAATGCTTATTTTTGTTTGTCCAAAATACCATTCCTTGCTAGCTGAAGTGAGTCCTTACCGACCTTATTAAAAATAAGAAACATCACATCATCAAACTGTCCCACTAAAAAACCCTGAGGCTTCCCTGCCCTGTAGATAAAAATCTGAAAAGAAAATTTTGACCTGGAAATCAGGAATATACAAGCCAAACCTGCATGCGGACAAATGGTAGGGTGACAGTGTAACTTAGTCACCATCATTTCTTTCTCCTGTGCTTCACTCACACACCTATTTTTTTAAAGTGGTTGTGCCGTTGCCAGTAAAATCAAGGATGATGGAGAAATCTCTTTAGGGTCTTCCCAGTTACTGACCTCACTGAAAGGGAGTGGGTGGGAATACCACAAAATGCTTAAAGGAGCACCTAATCCTAAAGGAATTCACTTCTCCCCAAAGCTTAAGTTTGCATGACTCACCAGAGTAAAGATGAAACTTCCATCTTTCTTTCCTTAGCTGATTAGTCACCTAGGAAACTAGTTGGAACTAAGCACCACGATAGGATAGAGATTTTGATGTTTTATGTAGCAAGATAAGATCTTGAAAATTGATGAATTCTTATGTTTTTCTTTCTAGCCTGAGATCTCTGTTTTTGATTCCTGTAGTTCTCAACCTGGCTATACGAAACAGTCATCTGGAAGCTTTTCAAAAATGGTGACCTCTCTATGCCTACACACACACAAATGCCTCAAACCTTCTTCCAGGTTTTTCTTTATCTTTGATTTTCTATGGTTTGAAAATGATATACCTATGTGTAGTTTTTTGACATTTATCCTGCTTGGTATTCCGTATGCTTCTTAGATCTGTGGTTTGGTGTCTGGCATTAACTTGGGGATTTTCACTCATTATTGTTTGAAATATTTTTTCCTGCTCCTCTGTCTCTTCTCCTTCTGGTATTGCCATTGCATATCTGTTATACCTTTTGTAGTTGTCCCATCATCCTCGGATAGCCTGTGCTAGTTTTCTTTTCCAGTTTTTGTTCTCTTTGCTTTTTGGTTTTTGTGGATCTTACTAATCTATTTTCTAGCCCAGATATTGTCCAGCCTACTAAGCCCATCAAAGGCATTCTTCGTTTCTGTTACAGTATTTTGCTTTGTTTTGTTTTATTTTTATCTCTAGCATTTTGGGGGGGTCTTTCTTAAAATTTCCATCTCTCTACTTATATTGCCCATCTGTTCTTGCATGCTGTCTATCCATTAGAGACCTTAGCATATCAATTATTAGCATATTAAATAATAATTAGCATATTAATCATAGTTGTCTTAAATTCCTGGTCTGACAATTCCAACATCCCTGCCATGTCTGGTTCTGATGCTTGCTCTGTCTCTTCAAGTTGTGTTTTTGGCCTTTTGGTATGCCCTGTAATTTTCTCTTGATAGCCATACAGTATGTACTAGGTAAGGGAACTGCTTTAAATAAACCTTTGACAATGTGGTGGTGAGGTGTGTGGGCATGGGAAGTATTCTATAGTCCTGTGATTAGGTCTTATTCTTTTAGTGAGCCTTTACTTCTGGTGTGAACTTCACAAGAGTTTCTCAGATTTTTTTCTCTCCCTTAGGTGGGACAGGATGGCTACAACTGGCTGGAATTGGGTATTGCCCTTCCTTCGGTTCAAACTGGTTCCAATAATACCCAGTAGGTTAGGCTCTGATTGATTAGTTTCATGTAAGAGCAGACCTTGTTAAGAACTGAGCGCTCTGGCGTTTTTCAAAATGATTTCTTTTCCCCTCCCCATGCCTGAAGCCCAAGGGGAGTTTTCCTCCAATATTTTGCTGTGGGAAATTGGTCAAGCTCCTGGACATAAATCTCACAGTACTGTGGGAGTCCTGCTTTGATTGGGTCCCCCTGTTTATAACTGTCAAAATTGTTCACACTTAACCTCCAGCAAGTGTCAATTATGGTTCAGGTTTTCCTACCCTGTGATGATTACACTCATAAATGTGTGCCCTAGGTGAGAGAAATCATATGATAGTTGTCTTTCTCTGCTTGACTTATTTCACTTAGCATTATCTCCTCCAGTGCCATCCATGTTGCAGCAAATGTTGAGAATTCGTTCTTTCTGATAGCTGAGTAATATTCCATTGTATATATGGACCACAACTTCTTAATCCAGTCATCTGTTGAAGGGCATCTCGGTTCCTTCCACGATTTAGCTATTGTGGACATTGCTGCTATGAACATTGGAGTGCATATGGCCCTTCTCTTCACTACGTCTGTATCTTTGGGGTAAACACCCAGTAGTGCAATGGCTGGATCATAGGGTAGCTCAATTTTTTAACTTTTTAAGGAACCTCCACACTGTTTTCCAGAGTGGCTGTACCAGCTTGCATTCCCACCAACATTGTAGGAGGGATCCCCTTTCTCCACATCCTCTCCAACAATTGTTGTTTCTTGCCTTGTCTATTTTTGCCATTCTAACTGGCGTAAGGTGGTATCTCAGTGTGGTTTTGATTTGAATTTCCCTGATGGCTAATGATTTTGAACATTTTTTCATGTGTCTGTTAGCCATTTGTATGTCTTCATTGGAAAAGTGTCTGTTCATATCTTCTGCCCATTTTATGATTTGTTTATTTGTTTCTCGTGTATTGAGTTTGAGAAGTTCTTTGTAGATCTTGGATACCAGTCCTTTATCTGTGGTGTCCTTTGCAAATATATTCTCCCATTCCGTGGGCTGTCTCTTAGTTTTTTTGACTGTTTCCTTGGCTGTGCAGAAGCTCTTTATCCTGATAAAGTCCCATAAGTTCATTTTATCTTTTATTTCTCTTGCCTTTGGAGATGTGTCGTGAAAAAGGTTGCTCTGGCCGATGTCATAGAAGTTGTTGCCTATGTTCTCCTCTAGAATTTTGATGGATTCCTGTCTCACATTGAGGTCTTTCATCCATTTGGAGTTTATTTTTGTGTATGGTGTGAGAGAGTGGTCAAGTTTCATTCTTTTGCATGTAGCTGTCCAATTTTCCCAGCACCATTTATTGAAGAGACTGTCTTTTTTCCANCATAAGAACTAGGAAGATCGGTAGGGGAAGAAGGGTAATCAGAAGGGGGAATAAAACATGAGAGACTATGGACTATGAGAAACAAACTGAGGGCCTCAGAGGGCTGAGGACTTCAGAGGGGAGGGGGNGCTGTCTAATTTTCCCAGCACCATTTATTGAACATAAGAACTAGGAAGATCGGTAGGGGAAGAAGGGTAATCAGAAGGGGGAATAAAACATGAGAGACTATGGACTATGAGAAACAAACTGAGGGCCTCAGAGGGGAGGGGGTGGGGGAATGGGATAGACCGGTGATGGGTAGTAAGGAGGGCACGTATTGCGTGGTGCACTGGGTGTTATATGCAACTAATGAATCATCGAGCTTTACATCGGAAGCCGGGGATGTATTGTATGGTGACTAACATAATATAATAAAAAATTATTAAATAAATAAATAAATAAATAAATAAATGTGTGCCCTAGGAAGCTGTAATGGTATTTACCTGTCTCCAGTCTTGGGGGCAGCAGTTTGCCCTATGTCCTCTCCTCTCTTGGATCCAAAACGAGTTCTTGTTTTTCAATCTGTTTGGCCTTTTATTTGTTGTTAGGATGGACTGAGGACTTCTATGCTCCTTGCAAGCAGAACCTGAAACCAGAAGTTATTTTGTACTCATTTTGGTACAACAATAATCTTGGAAATCACTCTATCATAGAGAGTTTGTCACTCTTTTTTAAAGCTGCATATTATTTTTATATATGAACCCTAGTTTATTTAGCCAATTCCCAACGTTGAGGCATTTAGGCCATTTTCAATATTGTGCAACTGTAAGTAATGCAATAACGAATAACCTGCTATGCATGTATTTTTGTATTATTGGAGGTGTGTCTCACGGGTACACCTATGGTCTCAATGTTTGTCTCCCCCCAAAACTGACATGTAATCCTAATGCCCAATGTGATGATGTTAGGAGGTAGGGCCTTTGGGAGGTGATTACGTCATGAGAGCAGAGCCTTCATGAATGGAATTAGTGCTCTTATAAAAGAGACCCCACAGAGCTCTACAGCCCCTTCCACTGTGTGAGGATACAAGTAGTCTGCCCTCGCAGACCATGTTGCACACTCATCTCAGACTTTCAGTTTCCAGAACTGTGAGAAATAAATTTCTGCTACTTATAAACCACCCAATCTGTGGTATTTTTTATAGTAGTCTGAACAGATTGATTGATACATTCCTAGAAGTGAGAGTGCTAGGTTAGAGGGTAATGCATATATAGTTTTGTTAGATGTTGCCAAACTTCTCACCATAACAATGTATAAGACTGACCGTTTCTCCACACACTTGCTGTCAGAGTATAATATCAAGCTTTTAAATCTTTGCCGGTCTGATATATGAGAAACAGCTTAGTGAAGTTTTAACTTGCATTTCTCTTATAAATGGTTGAATATTTTTCCTGAATTGTCTATTCATGTTTTTTGTTCTTTATGTTTTCTCATTTTTTTCTTTTATTTCGTTTAATTGAGATAAAATTTACATACACTTAACTGCACAGGCCTTGAGGAACTTCAGTGAGTTTTCACAAATATATACATCTTTATTATCACACCCCCAGTCAATATATAGAACATTTCTATCACCTCGGAAATTTTTCTCATGTTCCCTTCCAGCCAATCTCCACATTTCGTAAGCACCTAGTTTTGACTTATATCATATGGTACATACTCTTGTATATGATTGCTTATGCTCAAAATAATGTTTTTGAGATCCATTCATGTTGGTGCATATAGAAGTCGTTCATTCCCTTTATTTTTTAATGTACAATCACTGACAGCCATTGCATCTTCATTGTTATGCAACCACCACCTCAGTGTAATTCCAAAAGAAATTTTATTTCCCCAAAAGAAAGCTCCATATCCATTAAACATTCACACTCCATTCTCTCCTTCCTCCAGCCCCTGGCAATCACCAATCTGCTTCTGTCTATATGGATTTACTTATTCTGAACATTTCATATAAATGGAATCACACAATATATGACTTTTCATGTCTGCCTTATTTCTCTTAGCATAATGTTTTCCAGATTCACCTGCATTGTAGCATGCATGTATCAGTACGTCCTTCTTTTATGGTTGACTAATATTCCATTGTGTGCATATACCACATTTTGTTTATCCATTCAGTGGTTGATAGACATTGTTTCCACCTTCTGGCTATTGTGAAGAGTGTTGCTATGAACATTTGTGTACAAGTATTGAAGTATCTGTATTCAGTTCTGTTGGAAAATATCTGGAGTGGAATCGCTATGGTAATTCTATGTTTAACTTTTGGAGAATTACCAAACGGCTTTCCACCACACTGCACCATTCTACATCCACACCAACAATGTCCAAGGGTTCCAATTCTCCACATCTTCACCAACAGTACTCATTCCTACTTACCACTGTTATTGTCCCAATGTATAAATATATCACACTTTGTTTATTCATTTTCTTATTAATTAACATTTGGTATATATGGGTATTATGAGTAAAAATATTCTGGACATCCTTGTACAAGTGTTTTTGTGAGCAAATGTTTTCATTTCTTTTTGGTACTACCTAGGAGTGGAATAGCTGACTCATAGGATAGGTGTATGTGTGTATAACTTCATAAAGAATTTCCAAACAGTTTTCTGAAATGGTTATTCCATTTTACAGTTCTGTCAGGAATGTGTGATAGTTCTCATGCTTTATATCATCGCCAACATTTAATGTTGTCAATCTTTTTAATTTTGGCCATTCTAGTTGGTGTGGAATATTATCTATGGTATCTCACTGTGGCTTTAAAATTCACTTCCCCAAAGACAAACAATGTTGAGCACCTATTCTTCTGCATGTTGCTCATTAGTATATCTTCTATTGTAAAGTGTATAAGTTCAAGTTTCATCCATTTTTCGTGAGTTGTTTGACATTTTGTTATTGATTTGTAAGAGTTCTTTGTATATAAATATTCTTGAATATACATTTGATAATGTGTTTCTCGGGTCTGTGGATTGCCTTTTCATTTTCTTAATCGTGTCTTTTGATATTCAGAAGCTTTCTGTTTTGATCTTCAAATTTTCATTTTTCTTTATAATTAGTGTTCTCTGTCTTATTTAAGAAATTTATATCTACCCCAATTTTGTAAAGATAGTCTCATGTTTTTAGAATCTTTTTTAAAATTTAACTTTTTGTTTAAGTCTATGATCCATATCAAATTGATTTTTTATTATTTTATGAGATAGTGTCAATAGACTTTTTCATAAAATTAGGCATTTATTCTAGCATTATTTGTTGAAATGGTCCAGTCAGGTACTAATTTCTCTATTTCCTTCTTGTTCACTTGTGATTATAGGAGCAAGTGTATCATGTGCTAGGAATGGGCAATAAACCCACAGTATCTCCAAGGTATCCCTGTATATCCTTCTAAATGGCAGGGTGTGTGTGTGTGTGTGTGTGTGTGTGTGTGTGTGTGTTTAGATGTCCTTGACAAGGTTGGTGCCTATAAGCTCCTCACTTCTTAGTCCTGTCCAGCCTTTTCCTGACCACTCTGAGGCCAACACTGGTAATATAATAGTAGGCACAGCTCCCACCAGCTGGTACGGTCTGGAACTCATCTCATTATTGTGGTTCTCTGATAGCCAAGATGAGCCTTGGGCTCCTGTGAGTTTATGGAGTTACAGTCTTCCCAACCACCACTGAGTTTATACAATCCATAGGACTAGGCAGCTGGACTGACTCAGTTTCCTGAATTGGGTTTTTGTTCTCCATCTAACCTTGGAATGCTGTTCCATGGAAACTCCTCAGCTAGGGCCCAGCACTCAGCTAGTTCTTGCCAGTGGTCCCCTTCCTCCTGGGACCATAATTGGATCCTCATCCCTTGGCTGCTGTGCCCATCTGCCCAAAAGCATTTCCTGGAAATCTTAAACACAACAGCCCACCAACCAGACCAAACTCCCCCTGGGTGCCGAAACCACCAGGCATCGTTGACACTAGATTGGAGTCAGCAATTTTAAACCTAGAATGGTTTCCCCTACCTTGGGTGTACCTTGGTCCCAGGGGCATCCTCTTCCCACCATCCCACCTCAGCATCTGGCTTACTGCATGTTTACATGTTCAGATGTTTTGAGCCATTTGTTTTCTTCTTTTGCTTAAAACTAATTACACTTTATGGAACACTGAGTTATTTAAACCGCCGTAGGTGGTGACAAGATTTTAATTAATTACTTAGCAATATTTCAAAGCAATGAAAATTCACTTTTCTGCTCACCCTTTCCTATGGATGACTCAGTACCCCTTGATGTGAATTAACTCTCTCACTACAGCCCTTTCATCCTTGTCAGCAGGAACAGCAGGAAGGAAAAAAGAAAAGAATGGAGAAATAACCAAAGGAGATTTATTCACATCATATGTTCTTCTTTCAGGGTGGAGAAGGTAAGGTGAGCGGTATCCTTTCATCCGCTGATGTCAAGATGTTTGCCTTTTTTTTTTTTTTAATGTGTTTTCATTTGATCTAAACAAGTGTGCTGGGCTACATCTTGTTGCTCTCATATATCAGACAACAACCCCTCTGTAGTAACAGGGTGGAGGAGCCTACAGTGCTACTTTGCCCAAAGTGACACACGTAGGGGGTTATTTTAAAAGCAAAAGAGCATACTTGCCTAATAGACAAACTTGGGCAAACTTAAGTGGCAGGCTTGTCTTTCAAAGAAGGAAAACCATTAGGAATATGTTTTATGACATGCTGAGCCATTATTCCCTAAAGTCACATTTTTTCTCAAAGAGAAAGAAGAGTATTTTTGAGATCGTTTAGCTAATGAGCACGTTGTATTGAAGAGCAGTGAAGAAATTGTACACTTTGTCTCAATCCCAGCTGCCACCTCCCAGTAGGAAGGAAGCCATCTATCAAGCTAAAATAAAACACCTTTCACAGGCTGGGCTGGAGACTTGGGTCCAAAGTAGGAGAAGAGATGGAGCCCTGACCATCTGGGGTTCTGCTATTATACATAATAATTAAGGTAGAATAATAAAATTCAGAAGACATAATGGTTAGATGAGAAATAAATTCTAGTCCCTTATCAGTCAGAGCTAAGTATTTAAGTGTATATGCGCATTTTCTGAATTACTAAGTTTTTGTTTATATACAAGCCAGACCCTACATGTAAAAAGAGTGTGTAGCTAACCAATCAGTTGAATTGAACATGATTATCTATTCCTGTCATTCTAGCAGTTTGCAGCAGTATCAAATTCCTACCACAGGAGATGGGACAGAGGGGCAAACAAAGCAGGGGCTGTAAACCCAGCCCCTCCAGGACCAGGCAGGGAGGTGGGTCGGTGAGGCGAGCCCAGTACTCGTAACCAGGAGGGCACAGCTCTCTTCTGTTATCCGACAGGCCAGCTGCTGCTCAGCCCCAGCCTAGCAAGGCCATGTGGGAATGCCAGCACGGTGTCGACTCTGAGGCTTTGCAAGAGAAGTCGGAAATCTGGATATTTATGAGAATTCTCTAGATTTTTAAATGTTGGCAATTGACTTAAAGAATTTTCAAACCCCCGGCAAACCCAACAATAAACATGTGCAGGCCAGATGCTACTTTCAGACTTCTGATTTGTGAGCTGTGTTCTAGAGCACGAGAAGGAGTGGGGAGGAAGAGGCATATGTTAGGCTAGGTGATGTCCTGCAAAGGTGAGATGAATGCAGCCTTTTATTTATATATATATAATTTTAGTTTATTATTATATATATATAATTTTAGTTTTTTAAAGATTTTATTTATGTATTTGTTACAGAGTGAGCAAGCACAAGCAGGGGGAGTGGCAGGCAGAGGGAAAAGCAGGCTTCCCGCTGAGCAAGGAGCCCAATGCAGGACTCGATGCCAGGACCCTCGGATCATGACCTGAGTTGAAGGCAGACACTTAACTGACTGAGCCACCCAGGTGTCCCTATTTAATATTTTAAATTTAATATATTATATATATATATAAATGTCTAAGCCCTTTGTATCAATGAATATATACATACCCATATATACTTATTGAAATGGTCTTTCATTCATTATTTATCTATATATACAACATCACTCACATTGCCTTGCATATATAAGGGACGTTAAATGTTTGTTCAAAATATACTTATTGAACACCAATACATTTCACGAACTGTTTTAAGATCCTGAGACAAATTAGTGAACACAGCAGGCAAAGATTCTGATCCTCAGGGGGGTAGGTTTCCAGGGGTGGGTAGTCAGATAATCAATGAGTGTAAGTAAATTGTATTTTGTAGTAGGAGGTAGGAAGTGCAAAAAAATAAAAGTAAGGTAGATGAAGGGGACTAGGATTACTGCGAGTGGTACAGCTTGCAATATTAAATTGGTTAAATATGTTTATTTTTAAAAAGCTAAATAGATTTTTTTCTATTTTTTATTTTAATTCCACTCTCTTTAGCATATAGTGTTCTATTCATTTCAGGTATACAATATAGTGATTCAACAATTCTATATATTACTCAGTGCTCATCATGATAAGTGTACTTTTTAAATCCCATCACCTGTTTCAGCCATCCTCCGCCCACCGCCCCTCTGGTAACCATCAGTTTTTCTCTACAGGTAAGAGTCTGTTTCTTGGGAAACAAACTGAGGGCTTCAGGGGGGAGCGGAGTGTGGGATTGGGATAGGCCGGTGATGGTTATTAAGGAAGGCACATATTGCATGGTGCACTGGGTGTTATATGCAAATAATGAATCATGGAACATTAAATCAAAAACTAAGGATATACTGTATGGTGACTAACGTAACATAATAAAAAATTATTATTAAAAAAAAGGAAAAGAGTCTGTTTCTTGATTTCTCTCTCTCTCTCTCATTTTTTCTGTTTGCTCATTTGTTTTGTTTCTCAAATTCCACATATGGGTGAAATCTTACAGTATTCGTCTTTCTCTGAGTGACTTATTTCACATAGCATAATATACTCTACCTCCATCCATGTTGTTGCAAACGGCAAGGTTTCATTCTTTTTGATGGCTGAGTACTATTCTGTTGTAGATATACCATTTCTTCATCCCCCATTCATCAATCAGCGGACACTTGGACTGCTTCTATATCTTGACTATTATAAATAATGTTGCAATAAACATAGGGTTGCATGTATCCCTTTGAATTCATGTTTTTGTATTTGGGGGTAAATATGCAGAAGTGCCATTGCTGGATTGTAGAGGAGGTCTGTTTTCAACTTTTTGAGGAACCCTCCGTATTGTTTTCCACAGTGGCTGCACTAGTTCCCAGTCCCACCAACAGTGCACAAGCGTTCCTGTTTCTCTACATCTGTGTCAACACTTGTTGTTTCTTATTTTTGACTTTAGCCTTTCTGACCAGTGTGAGGTGATATCTCATTGTAGATTTGATTTGCATTTCCCTGGTGATGAGTGATGTTGAGTATCTTTTCATGTGTCTGTTGGTCATCTATATGTCTTCTCTGGAGAAATGTCTGTTCATTTCTTCTGCCCATTTTTTAAAGATATTATTTTATTATTTTAGAGTGAGAAATGGCCAACAGAGGAGCAGAGGGTGAGTGAGAGGGAGTGGGATAGAATCTCAAGCAGACTCCACACTGAGCTTGGACGCCAACGTGGGGCTCAGTCTCATGACCCTGAGATCATGATCTGACCCGAAATCAAGAATCGGATGCTTAACTTACTGAGCCACCCAGGTACCCCTCTTCTGCCCATTTTTAAATTGGACTATTTGTTTTTTGGGGGTATTGAGTTGTATCAGTTTTTTTGTATATTTTGGATACTAACTTTTTATTTGATATGTCATTTGCAAATATCTTCTCCCATTTAGTAAGTTGCCTTTTAGTTTTGTTGACTGTCATTGAGCAGAAGCTTTTTATTTTGATGTAGTCTTAATAGTTTATTTTTGCTTTTATTTCCCTTGCCTCAGGAGACATATCTAGAAAAATGTTAATGGCCTATGTCAGAGAACTTACTGCCTATGCCCTCTTCTAGGATTTTTATAGTTTCAGGTCTCACATTTAGGTCTTTAAATAGATTATTTTTATTTTAATCTAATGGCAAAGAGGGTTAGGAGACATCCATTAAATCCACTGGTAAATCCAAAGGTTTATTTTAGTGATTATGCCTAATTTTTCCTCCACTCTTGTTTTTACCAAGGACTATGTAAAATTGCAAATTCATGTTTTTTTATTATTTTCATACTCGTGTACTAGTTAGTCATTTGTTTATTTATTCAGCTATTATTTAATGAACACCTACTATATGCAAAGCCCCCAGTTAGGCATCAGGCAGAGAAAGTAGGACATGACAGAGACAAAAAGAGGAGACTTTGGTAAAACAACCTCAGGGACAAAAATTGTACAGAAATATTGGCCTTGTTTCTGCCCAGTGCCCCAAGAATGAGATGCATTTAAGGACCAAATTGGTTTTCATCATTGCCGAGAATAGTTCCATCTCTGAGGGAACCAGAGCCGTGTCTATCCATCTGTAGAGATGTGGGTGGCCTCCTATATATTTCACACCATTTCCACTGCTTCCCCTCTCTAATCAGACACATGACCATGGTAAAAATTAAGTCAGTGTGGACTCCCAGTGTAATCTCAGGAGCTAATGCTCCTACATCTCTATGATTCTCTCTTGTAACAATATAAATTAATATTCATTCATTTTTAAATTCTCTCTACAATGATTGAGTGTGCATAATGGTCAAGATATGGTGATGATGAGACCACTGGTTTGGGAGGCTGCATTTATATGCATACCATCTGTAACCTGTAAGATTTAGTCCTTCCAACTGCAAAATGAAGTAAACATTTATGTCCTTCATATTTCACAGGATTCTTAGGAGAATCAAATGAGTCACTGGAAGAGCCCCCTATAAACTGCAGTTAATAATAATAAAACAGAACTCATGGCTTATCAAGCTCTTATCACATGTCAAGCATGGTTTTACTTCACATATAATAACTCAGTTAATACTCACAACAGTCTATGAAATAGGTGGTGTTATCTTCGTTTTCCAAATGAGGAAACCCAGACACAGGGAGGTTTGGTGACTTGCATAAGTTTACACAGCAGTCAAATGGCACAGCAAGCAATCTATCCAGGCTATCTGACTCCAGAAACAAGATCTTTAGCCCCACTTGTAAACAGTGCTATACAACTGATAGAAACGTGATCCATTCCACAGTATTCACCATCACCAATATGCAAAGTGCCATGCTAAGTAAGATGAATAGAAGATTTAAAAAAAATCTTCCTGCCTTCAGAAGCTAACAAATTAGTAGGAGAGCCAAAGCACCCTAGTTCATACTGAAGTCCTTAAAAGCACATGTGTGTGTGCTCATAGACACGTAACCCTTCCTGTGTTATGTCTTGACTCAAACTCCTTCCCATCAGTAAAACTCACATGTGAATTCTTAGGTCAAAGGAAGAGATCGGTCCACACACAAAAGAATAGAACCAAGCTCAGTGGTTATAGGGGTTCTTGGAAACAGAGTAGGTGTGGTGGGTGTTAGATGGCTAGGACCTGAATTCTCTGCCACCAACAGCTACTCCAGGGTTGTCCTTTGAACTGGAGGCAGAAGTGGACAGCCCATTTTCTCAGTGTCGTGTTTTATTTTTTTCTATTATGTTATGTTAGTAACCATACAGTACTTCATTAGTTTTTGATGTCGTGTCCCATGCTCCATTGTTTGCACATAACACCCAGTGCTCATTGCAATATGTGCCCTCCTTAATACACATCACTGGGCTAACCCATCCCCCACCCCGCTCCCCTCTGAAACCCTCAGTTTGTTTCCCAGAGTCCATAGTCTCTCATGGTTCATCTCCCCCTCTGATTTCCCCTGCCCTTCATTTTTCCCTTCATTCTCCTAATGCCCTCCATGCTATTCCTTTTGTTCCACATATGACCAAAACCATATGATAATTGTCTTTCTCTGCTTGACTTATTTCACTTAGCATAATCCCCTCCAGTTCCATCCATGCCAATGCGAATGGTAGGTATTCATCCCTTCTCATGGCTGAGTAATATTCTGTTGTATTTATGGACCACATCTTCTTTATCCATTCATCCGTTGAAGGGCATCTTGGCTTCTTCCACAGCTTAGATATTGTGGACATTGCTGCTATGACCATTGGGGTGCATGTGCCCCTTCTTTTCACTACCTCTGTATCTTTGGGGTAAATACTCAGTAGTGCAATTCCTGGGTTATACAGTAGCTGTATTTTTAACTTTTTGAGGAACCTCCATACTGTTTTCCAAAGCGGCTATACCAACTTGTATTCCCACCAACAGTGTAAGAGGGTATCCCTTTCTCCACATCCTCACAAACATTTGTTGTTTCTTGCCTTATTTTTTTTTTTTGCCATGCTAACTGGTATAAGGTGGTATCTCAATGTGGTTTTGATTTGAATTCCCCTGATGGCTAATGATGTTGAACATTTTTTCAGGTGTCTGTTAGCCATTCGTATGTCTTCTTTGAAGAAGTGTCTATTCATGTCTTCTGCCCATTTTTTGACTTGATTATTTGCCTTTTGGATGTTGAGTTTGAAAAGTTCTTTATGGATCTTGGATACCAGCCCTTTATCTGTAATGTTATTTGCAAATATCTTCTCCCATTCTGTGGGTTGCCTCTTTGTCTTGTTGACTGTTTCCTTTGCTGTAAAGAAGCTTTTTATCTTGAGGAAGTCCCAAAAGTTCATTTTTGCTTTTGTTTCCCCTGCCGTTGGAGACGTGCCTTGAAAGAAGTTGCTGTGGCTGATGTTGAAGACGTTACTGCCTAAGTTCTCTTCTAGGTTTTTGATGGATTCCTTTCTCACATTGAAGTCTTTCATCCATTTATAGTTTATCTTTGTGTATGGTATAAGAGAATGGTTTCATTCTTCTGTATATAGCTGTCCAATTTTCCCAGCACCATTTATTGAAGAGACTGTCTTTTTTCATTGGATATTTTTTCCTGCTTTGTCGAACATTAGTTGACCATAGAGTTGAGGGTCCATATGTGGGCTCTCTATTCTGTTCCATTGGTCTATGTTTCTGTTTTTGTGCCAGTACCACACTGTCTTGGTGATCACAGCTTTGTAATATAGCTTGGAATCAGGCAACGTGATGCCCCCAGCTTTGTTTTTCTTTTTCAACATTTCTTTGGCAATTCATGGTCTTTTCTGGTTCCATACAAATTTTAGGATTGTTTGTTCCAGCACTTTGAAAAATGCCATTGTATTTTGACTGGGATGGTGTTGAAAGTATAGATTGCTCTGGGCAGCATAGACATTTTAACAATGTTTATTCTTCCAATCCATGAGCATGGAATATTTTTCCATCTTTTTGTGTCTTTTTCAATTTCTTTCATAAGTGTTCTGTAGTTTCTAGAGTATAGATCCTTTACCTCTTTGGTTACGTTTATTCCTAGGTCTCTTATGGTTTTTGGTGCTATTGTAAATGGAATGAATTCCCTAATTTCTCTTTCTATAGTTACATTGTTAGTGTATAGAAGAGCAACTGATTTCTGTGTATTCATTTTTTATCCTGCATCATTACTGAATTGCTGTATGAGTTCTAGTAATTTGGGGGCGGTATCTTTTGGGTTTTCCATATAAAGTATCATGTCATCTGTGAAGAGAGAGAGTTTGACTTCTTCTTTGCCAATTTGAATATATTTTATGTCTTTTTGTTGTCTGATTGCTGATGCAAGGACTTCTAGTACTATGTTGAACAATAGTGGCGAGAGTGGGCATCCTTGTCATGTCCTGAACTTAAGGGAAAAGCTCTCAGCTTTTTCCCATTGAGAATGATATTCGCTGTGGGCTTTTCATAGAATTTTTACTGAGGTATGTTCCCTCTATGCCTACACTCTGAAGAGTTTTAATCAGGAAAGGATGTGTATTTTATCAAATGCTTTTTCTGCATCAATTGATAGGATCATATGGTTTATGTCTTGTCTTTTATTAATGTGTTCTATCACACTGATTGACTTGTGAATGTTGAATTACCTTTGCATCCCAGGAATAAATCCCGCCTGGTTGTGAAGAATAATCCTTTTAATGTACTGTTGGATCCTATTGGCTAGGATCTTGTTGAAATTTTGGCATCCATATTCATCAGGGATATTGGTCTGTAATTCTCCTTTTTGATGGGGTATTTGCCTGGTTTGGGGATCAAGGTAATGCTGGCCTCATAGAGCGAGTTTGGAAGTTTTCCTTCTGTCTCTATGTTTTGAAACAGCTTCAGGAGAATAGGTATTATTTCTTCTTTAAATGTTTGATAGAATTCCCCTGGGAATCCATCTGGCCCAGTATTCTTGTTTTTTGGGAGGTTTTTGATCACTGCTTCAATTTCATTACTGGTTATTGGTCTATTCAGTTGTCAATTTCTTCCTGTTTCAGTCTTGATAGTTTATAGGTTTCCAGGAAGGCATCTATTTCTTCCAGGTTGCTTAATTTATTGGCATATACTTGCTGATAATAATTTCTAATAATTGTTTCTATTTCCTTGGTGTTATTGTGATCTCTCCCCTACAGCAGATGACTGGATTAAGAACATGTGGTCCATATATACAATGGAATGAACCATAGTCACCATACAGTACATCCCCAGATTCCGATGTAAAGTTCGATGCTCCATTAGTTGCGTATAACACCCAGTGTACCATGCAATACGTGCCCTCCTTACCACCCATCACCAGTCTATCCCATTCCCCCACCCCCCTCCCCTTTGAAGTCCTCAGTTTGTTTCTCATAGTCCATAGTCTCTCATGTTTCATTCCCCCTTCTGATTACCCCCCCTTTCTTTATCCCTTTCTTCCCCTACTGTTCATCCTAGTTCTTATGTTCCATAGATGAGAGAAACGATATGATAATTGTCTTTCTCTGCTTGACTTATTTCACTTACCATTATCTCCTCCAGTGCCGTCCATGTTGCAGCAAATGTTGAGAATTCGTTCTTTCTGATAGCTGAGTAATATTCCATTGTATATACGAACCACAGCTTCTTAATCCAGTCATCCATCTTTTTTTTTTAAGATTTTATTTATTTGTTTGACAGAGAGAGAGGCAGTGAGAGAGGGAACACAAGCAGGGGGAGTGGGAGAGGGAGAAACAGGCTTCCCGCTGAGCAGGGAGCCCGATGTGGGGCTCCATCCCAGAACACTGGGATCATGACCTGAGCCGAAGGCAGACACTTAATGACTGAACCACCCAGGCGCCCCAATTTTTCTTTGTTTTTAATCTGCAAAAAACTCAGTGTGTTTAAAATGAATCCACTTATGGTTGCTTATCTTTGCTCCCAGGTAATTAAAATGCTATAATACCTAGATCACCTTTGACTTGGTTCTTGGTGCCTTTATCTTGAAAGTCAGAGAGGTAATAAAGGGCTAGATGATAGAGATAAGTCTTCAATGATGTTTTGTGACTTTTCTATGTATTATAAAACTGAAAAATGCAAGAACATGAACTTTAAGTCTGCTTAGCACCTACTCTGAATATTCACTTTACAACCAAATATCTTGCATAGACATAGAGTAAGAAAAATAAGAATTCAAAAACACACTACCTCCTAGATGGGCTAATGGATAGAAAACAGAATGTGTGAAGAAAAACTAAATGAATAAGGGATGTGTGTCATAATACAGAGAGACCAGAAAAATAATAGTTTTTCAAGATTGCACATCTTATTAGTCACACAAGACAGAAGAAAAGAAAAGGAGGTGACGTAAGTATATAAGATGGTGTGGTTTTACTCACGGACTCTAGATTGACTTATGAGCCAATGACAACATCTCTTCCCAAGGAAGATCTCCAGATTCACACATTTGTTCTTACTCTGGAGCTTAAGACTCAGCAGTCATTCAAGTTCCTAGCATAATAAGAATCCTCTCCTTTTTAAAAATAGTACTTTAGAAAAAAATGGCATTATTATTATTATTATTATGAGGGATTATTTTTGAAATATATTTTAACATGTTTTAATAATCATCATACTTTCTTTGTATCCTTAGCCTCTTAGTAATAGATTCAGATCAGCTTTATCAGTTGAAAAATATTAACACAGGGTGGAGGATTGGGATAGGCTGGTGATGGGTATTAAGGAGGGCACATATTGCATGGTGCGCTGGGTGTTGTACACAAATAATGAATCATGGAACATTACATCAAAAACTAATGATGTACTGTATGGTGACTAACATAACATAATAAAAAATTATTTAAAAAAAGAAAAATATTAACAAATAAGATTACCATGAAAGAGGTATACTGTATGTATAAGTGGCTAGTAGAATGAATAAATGATTCCTTTGGTAAAGTTACTTGAAATGCCTATAAGCTTTTATCTTCTTTTATCCATTCTCTAGTATATTGAATAATAATATTCATAGATGAAAAGGGCTTTTAATTAAATTTTAAAGAAAGAAAGAAATTTTATTATATTAAAATATCGCTACTGAGGCTAATTTAGGCATTGTCAAGGCTGATCACTAAGTGGGTGGGCAGGATGCCTAAACAGCATCGGCTCAACACCACACTTTCATGACAATCAAATTCACAGGGATGTGGAACTTCAAGGTTCTTTCATACACTGACCAAAAAAGCATAACATTTCAGATGTCTCTCACCTCTGCAGGCAAGCATATGGGATGATGGAGATTGAAAACAAGGTTATGAGCCTCTTCTTGTCATAGCTCTAAAACCAAGGTGCCACTTTTTTTTTAAATAAGGAATATTATAGCGAAACTATGGGACTGAGTCTCAGTACAACTTCTGAATTTCCCAGATACTCCCACCACCTCCTACACCTAGTGTTGGACATTACCCACCTCCTCTCCCAATCCAGTCGTTTTGTCTGTCAAAGTCTCTCCTGACTCATAGAAATATGGCAAAAGCCCAACTTTACCAAAACAATACAACTACTTTCAAAGAACAAAGTGCTACGGTGATTCTTCACATGTATCTGATGGTTCTAAAATAGTTGCTAAAACAAAGGTCATCTATTCTCTTTGATTAAAAGTGAAGAATTCTTCTATGTTTGGGTGACATTTGGAATTTAGAGACTGAGGACTTCATAACAAAATATTAGTTCTCTATTGCTGCAATAATGAATTACAACATAACAAATTACCATAAATTTAGTGGCTTAAAACAGTACAAACTCTAAATTTCTCTAAGTCAGAAGTCCAATACAGGTCTTGCTGGACTAAAATCAAGGTACCGGCAAGACGAATACCTTTTTGGAGTCTCTAGAGGAGAATGTTTCCTGATCATTTGGGTTGTTGGCAGAATTCAGTTGTATGTATATGTTATAGGCTGGGGTACTTGTTTCCTTGCTGGCTATCAGCTGAAGACCATTCCTGGCCTCTAGGGGTCCCCTTCCTGCATCTTCAAAGGCAACAAGGGCAGGTTGAGTCCTTTTAATGTTGCACCTCTCTGACCCACTCTTCTTCCATCCTCTTCTACTTTTAAGAACTCATGTGATTAGATTGAGCCCATCTGAATAATCCAAGATAATTTCCCCATCTTAAAGTCTATACCTTCAATCACATCTGTAAAGTGCCTTGTGTGTTATAAGAAAGCATACTCCAAATTCCAGGAATTAGGACATGAACTTCTTTGGGGGGCTCTTATTCTGTCTACTCTCCCAATCTTATTTGTCCCTGGCTGAATAATTTTCTCTTTTGAAAAGAATAAGCTTACCAAAGGATTTCAAGTAAAGAAAATTTGCTGACTGACAAATTGATTTTATAGAACTTAAATTGGAAGGTGTTCTTTGCTTCTCATTTGTTCTATTCTCAGTTATTAATAGAATCTACATGGAGAGATGAAAGGAATGAGTCAGTGCTATGGACTGAATTATGTCCCCCAAAATTATGTTTGAATGAGGTCATGAAGGCTTATGATGGGATTAGTGCCCTTAAAAAAGAGATACCAGAGAGCTTGCCCTCTCTTTCTCTCTGCCTTGTGAGAATACAATGAGAAGGCAACCATCTATAAGCCAGGAAGAGAGTTCTCATCAGAACCTAATCATGCTGTCATCCTGATCTAAGACTTTCAGACTCCACAACTGTGAGAAATAAATTTCTGTTGTTTAAGCTACCCAGTCCATTGTAGTTTATTTATGGCATCCCAAGCTGACTAAGACAGAAAAGTGGATATAAGCAAAAGAGACTTATCTCCATATTTTCAACCTAAGGAAATGTAGTATCATAGTAAAGGTGGAAAACATCTTCAAAAAGCAGTAAACTTTAGATTCCATTTGATATGCTTTTATTTAATCACTAATCTTATCAGCTAATAGCAGAAGATCTTACCCAAATATATTGGGATTTTCCTAAAATCCAACCATCATTGGAAGGTTTGAGACCTTTAAAATATTACTTATAATAATGATTTCCTCTTCTGTATGATTATAGACCAGATCTCTATCAAATAACAATAATAATGTCAAAGAGTAATTTCTTTGAATATGAGGCTATATAAAATTTGAACAAATTATTAAGAGGTTGGTTGCTAGTTACAAAGGCTTACCAATAGATTTCCCTCACCCCACTGTAGATATAGCAGGTTCCATAAGCTTAATGCAAAAACACTGAGGATTGCTAGTGAACTGATTTATCTATGTTTCTAATTTTAAAATCTCAAAATATAGCTTATATATTTGCTTTTTTTAATATCAGAGAAACTCCTCAATAACACAGTGTCGGTATGAAAAGAAATCAACACAAAGATAAAGCTGTTCATTTTGGTGGGCAGCCATAGACCATGGTATGATATCAAGGACCCAGGAATAGATAGTCTCCAAAGATGGTTACCATGAGTTTCTTCCCTCCCTGTACAAATATTCTACCCTCCCTGCAAGTGAGAGGCAAAATTTAGTCTTCCTCCTCTTGAATTTAGACGCCCTTAAAACTACTTTGACTAAAAGATTACAGTAGGAGTAATATTCTTGTACTTCTGAGCCCAGACCTGAAGAACACTGACAGCTTCTACTTTCTTCCTCTCATAATTCTCCTTGGAACTCAGCCACCAACTAGTGAGGAAGCTCAAGAAGCTAAATAGAGAGACCACATGGAGGAGAACAAAACCCCTTGCCAACAGCTCCAACTGAACTCCCATCTGGCAGCCAGAAATTACTTCCAGCCATATGTCTGAAGCCATTTGGGCCTTCAAGCCATCCCCATCCTAGTATGCCAGCCAACACCACATGAAGCAGGAGAATTGCCCATTCAACCAGAATGGGAGAAAAATGGAAAATAAGAGCAGGGTGAAAAGGAAGATGAACATTACGATTTTTAATCGAGTAACTAGAGAAAAATTCATGAGAATGTAACCTGAGGAAGTGAGCCATGTTGATATCTGGAGGAAGAGTGTCCTAGGCAGTGGGATGGCCAGTGAAAAGGCCCTAATCCATGAGTGCCTGGCATGTTTAAAAAAAATCAAGGAGTCCAGTATGGTTTGCAACACAGTGATGAAGGGGGAAAGTGGTAGAGAGGTCCAAGATAATAGGGGTCCATAGTAGGTGGGGCTCTCTAGTGGGTTGAATGGTATCTCCCAAAAATACATGGCCACATCCTAACCCCTGGATCCTGTAAATGTGATCTTATTTGAAAAAAAGTCTTTGCCTATGCAAATAAATTAATGATCTCAATATGAGATTACCATGGATTACCTGAGTGGACTTAAAGAGAAAGGAGAGAAGCCCATATGAAGATGGAGGCGGAGATTGGAGCCATGCAACCAAGGAACACCTGAAGCTACCAGAAGCTGGAAACGACAAAGGAACTTCTTCCCTAGAGACTTCAGAAAGAGCATGCTGTTACCTTGATTTCATACTTCTGGTCTCTGGAACTGTGAAAGATTAAACTTCTGTTGTTTTAAGCCACAAAGTTTGTGGTACAGCCCTAGAAAACTAATACAGTCTTCCTAGGACAGTGTAAAGATTTTATTTTGTAAGTAGAGAAATATGGAAGCCATTACAACGTTAGAGCAGAGAAGCAACATGATCTAAATTACATTTTATGATGGACTGCTAGGTTGAAAATGAAGTGTTAGGGCCCAAGAGCAGAAGTCAGGAGACCAGATGGGAGCCTAATACAAGCAAGAGGAAAAAGCATAGGCAAGTATTGCAGCAGTATTAGGGACAAAGAGTGGTTAGATTTTGGATATATTTTCACAGTAGAGAGAACAGAATGTCTTGATAGATTGGACCTAGAATATGAAAGGGAAGAGCCAAGGATGACTCCAAGGTTTTGCATGTAAGCAAATGGAAAAATGGAGCTGTCATTGACTGAGATGGGCAATGTTGAAGGTAGACCAGATTTGGGGGGAAAGATCAAAGGAAATAAATTTGGAGCATTTGGAATTGGGGGGTTTTACGAAATATCCAGTTGGAGATGTCAGACACCCAGTTGTATATCAAAATCTGAAGTTCAGAATAGAATATGGGCTGGAAATATTAATTAGGGTACAACAGCATGCAGATATTTAAAACCATGGAACTGGGTAAGAATAACAAGAAAGTAAATATAAAGAAGGGAAGAGGACTAAGAACAGAACCCAGAGTGCTCTAGCACTAGGAGGAAAAGGAGCAGATGAACAAGAAAGGAGGTCAAGAAGGAGTAATTGATAAGATAAGAAGAAATCCAAAAAAGGTGATGTGCTGGAAGTAAAAATGTGTGTCAAGGAAGAAGGAGTGATAAAACTGTGTCAAACATATGGTTGAGACAAGTAAGATGAGGACTGAGAATTATTTGGTGGCTCTAACAACTTGGAGGTCCCTGGTAACTTTGACAAGTACAGTCCTGGTGAAATATTAGGGGCATAAGCCTGGCTAAAGTGGGCTTAAGAGGGAATGGAGACCATGAGCACGGAAAAATCATTAAAGGGACTCTAACACAAAGAGAGGCAAAGAAATGAAATGGCAGCAGGCAAGGGAAGGAGGGCCAAACGAAGGGTTTTTGAAATTGAAAGAAAAAGTGTCATGTATGTATTCTGATGGCGGCCATTGAAAAGAGCAAAAAAGAAAAAGAAGAAAGACCAAAAAAGGGAAGAGAATTGCTAGAACCGTGCCCAGTGGGATGGGATCTAATGTGCAAGAGTGAGGGGATTGGCACAGTGAGTTCCTCTGCAGTGTAGCCCAGAGAAAGAGGATGTGGTTGTTGGTGAGGCAGGGTGATAGTAATCTGGGGCTGTTCGCCTCTGTTTGCCTCAGTATGATCCGGTGAAGCAGGAAGTGAGGCACCAGTGGGTCTCAAGATGGGAGAGAGGGTGTTGGAGGTTGGAGCAGGGAGGAGAAGATAGGAACTAAATGTCCAGGAGAGTGGGCAAGTAAATAGCTAGGAAATTAGAATGATAGTCTAGCAGCACTGAAGACCCATTTGATGTTCGTGGTGATAAGTTTAAGAGATTTAAGTCAGCACTGCCAAGTGTTTTCTCCAGGCAGGTTCACCTGTACTGAAGCAGCCAAAGGGCAACAAACTCTTGGGTTTAACTGGGGTTCCTGGTTTGCTAAGAGATTTCTACAACATGAGAGAGGCCAAAGGTAGCCCAGGGTGTGCACTGGGAGCGGCATGATGGTTGGCTTTGGAATTTAAGCTGATAAGGAAGGGAGAGAGGCCATCAAAGGTTAAGGATGGTGAAGAGTAGTGAGACTAATGGATAGATGGCCAGGGTATTGAGGGATCAAAGGACTATTGAAAGTATCAGAGACAATAGGCTGGACGTGAGAAGAAACCCAAAAGAATCTAATGTAAATACTGAACACTAGAACAGACCACAGGGCAGAAGCCCTCCCACTAGTCTTTGAATCACATTAGGAGAAAAGAGAACTTCCTTTTCCATTATTTCCTGTGCTAAAAAATGCCTTTTACTTCAAAAGTCCTTTATTTGTTCAAGTTTACAGAAAAGCAGGTGGGCTTTGTATTTTTTCCAAGTCAGTTTCCAGCTGTCCCATCTTCAGAGGTAATTCTGATTGGATTCACAATATACTTTTCACTCCAGTTAAATGTTGTATGTGTAGATGCCTCTTCCCCACGCCAATGATTGTGATCTCTAAGCCTCCTTCGTATACCATTTTATAATCTATAGTTTTTCATTCTTTTATTCTCTTTATCACTCATCTCTCTTAAAATTAGAATATAATGCTTAAGCCTGAATACAACAGAGCAGCCACACCAATGTCAAAAATAGTGGGCGGACTATCTTGCGCTCTTGTATGTCATTTACTTTCCCAGTGTCATGTCAGTGTTGGGTTCAGTGTTTTTCAGGAAGTAGACGCCCACTTTCTCATCGAGTAAATGCAAAGGGTAAAACACATCTCACTGAGCCATACTGCACCTGGAGATCTCTCCAGGGGGAGATATGCAAGAATAAACAGCAGCCCCAGGCAAGTAGGTCTCATTATATTTTTATTGACACAGTAACTCTTTTACCCAAGCAATATCCCAAATTGGATAATTACCTCCCACATTTCTTTCCCCTTGGCTTTGGAGCTAAACACCAGGCTCTTTCTTAATTAGTGTTCTGAGCTTTGAGTCAAGTTCCTTGTTTTCTGTTACCCAGCTGCTACACAACTACCCAGATGTTGCGTGAGGCCCTTCCTAAATATAGCTCCTTAAGCACATTCAGAATCTTCCAGGAAAAAATAAATAGCATTGTATAAGATTTCATTGACAAGAATCCATGTCTACCACTTAAAAGTGTTTTTAAAAAAAATTGGAAATAAGTCAACTAAGCAACATATTATACTGACTGTAAAATTTCAAACTACTGACTTGATCAGGTAAGAAGATCATCAGGTAATAAAATGTGATGCAAGTTCATTAAGCAGCACTTTCATCCAGTAATATGTTATTACTGAGTAAAAGTAATTTAGCAGTAAAATGGTAAGTATGAAATAAGGTATGTTGGGGGAAAATCTATTTGTGTTTTGCATTTAAATGTTTTTGTATTTAAATGGAAACCAAGAAGGCAAAAATATTCTGAAGTAAAAACAGAACTGGAATTTCCATCTCCCATCCACATCATAAATGAGATCATTCCGCAGCAGTGCCTCCTTCCTCGCACACCACTTTGAAATGAGTGCACTCATACAGCATCTGTGGATTGGATCCCGGGCACAGAAAATCTACCCTGTGCTGGCTTCTGAAGGACGCATCACACGTGCGCGAGCGTCAGCATGCGCGCGCACACACACAGGGGATTTACAACTCTACTGAAACTCACGTAATTTATGGCTATGTCTGTAAAATTTATGAATAAACTACTAAAGTACCCTCAAACAGAAGTGGCAGCAAACATTGCTCCTTTTATATCATTTTGGAAATAAACTCCATTTATTTGGAAAGGTAACAACTTTTGATGCTTTGACAACACCAGAAATAATATTTAAGAATATAGCAATCCCCTGATGCATCGTTTTACATCTCTAAAAGGGTTAACATCTGAATCCAGTTCTTTAAATCTGAATCCAGAGGGCACTCATGCAGCCCGTGTGGCTTCTGTCCACATGTGGAGCTCACATTTGTGCAGCTTTGTCTGAGCAAGTGACCAACCTGCTGTAACTGTTCTTTATTGACCTTTTACTTACAAGAGATGTGTTATCAACACACCGTATCAAGTGCATTGTGCAGCGCTTGCCTTCCATCAGGACAGCGTGCCCACTTGCAGAGGAATTAGCAGATGGAGAGATGGGCTAGGGTTCAGAGGTGGATACCACTGCTGCGCAAAGGAAAATATTTAAGGGAACTCACAGCTGAAAGGAGAAATAAAGTAGAGCTAATTATTTCAGTACGATGAATAAGGGGCATGGTTTGCACTGACGACTGGACCCTGTGGGAGATGAGTGTGTGCACCCTGTGGGGGCAGCCTGCTCCTGTCTGGCACCCACCATCCCTGCCTGCAGTGTGGGTGCATTTTAGAGAAGCATGAGCTTCTGGGTTCTTAGGTAATGACCAGCCTGCATTCCACTGCCTTTAGCACATCTAGGGCTACCTGTCATACAGTTCATTTGCTCATGTCCAAAATTTGAAAGAGGAGAAGTATTGCCATGAAATTTACGCCACACAGAGCTCATTTTTGTTTCCTCCAGAATAATACAGAAATCAGACATTCAGGATAAACTAAGGGGCTGGGTCTGAGGGAGATTGGAGAAGCAGAAGGTGGAATGCCCCTTTGCATGTCTGAAATTGAGGGGGATTAGGGGTGGGGAAGGAGAAAAGGAAAATAACCATTTAGAGAAGAAAAAGTGAATTCAATGAAAGGAACGCTAGGTAACTTTGGAAATAATTTCTTCAAATTCTTCAGTCTCCTAGCATTTCCTGTCAGCTGTCTGGCTATCTACCAGGGAGAAGAAAAACCTCCTAATACCGTTCCTGTGGGAATTTGAATTGTAAGTATGAAATATAACAATGGCCCACAGGCCGGAGAAGGAAATAGCAAAATTCCTAAATGACTTGAGGTGGAATATCAAGAAGAGCGTAAACTTTTGTGTTTTTCCACTTTCCTGTGTGGTAATGCACAAGCTAGTCTCCCTGCCATGGAGACTGGTGATGAATTGGTAGTAACATCACACTCTGGCAGAATTACACAACCATTAAGTATTCTGCAAATCACCAACACTGAACATTCAATAAAGTGAGAGTTAAGGATTTGGTTTCTCCAGCCAGCCAGACTATACTTAAGTCCAAGCTCCTTTCTATCTTTGTACCACTGGCAAGTGATTTAAACATGTTGAACCCCAGTTTTCTCATCTAGAAAAACAGAAGCAATAACAGCACTTCTCTCACCAAGTTGCAAGGATGAAATTATTAATACTTGTAAAGTATTGGAACACCTGGTACATGGAAGTACACAATACATGTTAGCTATTATTATTATGACTATATTACATCAGTAATAGTTGTGTTACTTCCAGATGTAATAGGAAATATTTTGTATATTTAAATAAATTTTCCTAAGTTCTGGGGAAATTAATCATCCAGGTGCTTACAATATGACAGAAAATTTCATGAAAATAATGATATTTTACTTTTCTTTTTATTCCTCAATACATACATATAAATTTAACTATATACTGGTAATTACATATGTATGTACTATAAGTATATATATAATATGCTGTGTATTTTTTAATATATTTAATTATACATATAATTTTAATTTTGTATTACCAGCCTGTATATCCTAGTGGAGTTGACTAAAAAAAGGGTTGTAACCTGGTTACAAAACGACAATAAACTAGTTGTTGTAGAGCTTAGGTTAAGTACAGCTCTAGTTTCTTGCCATTCCATTAAGAAATAGGGAACAGAGACCAGTGGGGTCTAATGCTTTGCCTGGAAGCATTAAGCAATGTCATGGGCAAATGGACGGATGGATGGATGAATTGCCCCTGTATGTTTTCAGGCTGTCTCTATTGATACCTCTTCCCTCTGCTTTATTCTTTAAATTCCCCTTTCAAATACTGATTCACATGTAAAAAACTTTTGAATCGATCACAACGCAAATGTAAAAAGAAAACACATATTCACATGCCATCCACCATGCTTGTCATAATTCTCTCCCATGCCTCTTTTTCTTCAAAAGCCGCCAATTCTTTCATGCAATTTACCTTGAATAAAGTAAAAGCAAAAGTATTTTTGCCCCTACCATAACCAAAACCAGTATACCTTCCCCACCCTGAAATAGAGGATAAAATAAATGTGAATAGATATCATATAATAGTCACCCTGTCCATCTGTTTTCTTAGAATTCAGGCTCCAACAGAACTGAGACCATGTCTTTCAGAAACTGTGCATGTCCAATAAATATGATTTGAAACAGTCTCACTGGGAGGACTCAAGTTCTCTATGCGGTTATCCTTATTCCAGCTTACCACTGCCTGCATGATGCTTATTCCTCATTCTGTTTCCACTTGCTTCTGTTTCCTGTTTTCTTCCAGACTATGGTCAAGGCCAGAAAGCTCCTCGGTCTACCTTTTGCTCAGCTAGGGGTGTCTCCTCCCTTCTTCAACTTGCCTGCTATTAAACAGAGCTTTTTATAGTACCCAGACTATGTCAGCCCTCTCAGATGAATTACTTTTTCTATTAAAAAAATGATTCATGATCTTGACCCCTGGGGCTGGAAAGTAATGTCTCATTGAGTGAAAAGGCAGCATAAAACTTTTGAGAAACTGTAGTTTATTTTTCAGCTCATACCTGTTAACTTTCCAGCAGTTGCTGGAAATTATTGTGAAGAATGGAAGAAAGAACTTGGCCATGTTGTATGGAAACAACAATAAAAAAACCGTTCTGTATATAAAAAATTAAGGAAAGCAATTATTACTAGTCCAGCTACTAGTAGGATTCAGTCATTGTTTCATTTATCACTCAGGATATAATAATCTCTTTGGGAAAATTTTATTCCAAAACACTACTACTAATAACTCTCTTTTGTCATCTTATTTATGTGAGGTAGACTTAACTGATCCTAGCATCAAAAGACAAAAATGTGAAAGCAAAATATATCAGATTAAGTCAGAGTGCCAAATTACCAATTTGCATATCAAAATTCTGAAAGAGTAATTAAATAGGGAATAAGTAGAGCCAAAAAGATTAAGTCCAGTTACTCTACTTACTTTTTTTTTGTATTTTAAAAAAAGTATGTCATGCATTATTTCTTTTTTTTTTTAAAGATTTTATTTATTTATTTGACAGAGATAGAGACAGCCAGCGAGAGAGGGAACACAAGCAGGGGGAGTGGGAGAGGAAGAAGCAGGCTCCTAGCGGAGGAGCCTGATGTGGGGCTCGATCCCATAACGCCGGGATCACGCCCTGAGCCGAAGGCAGACGCTCAACCGCTGTGCCACCCAGACGCCCCCATACATTATTTCAATAAGAAAAAATAGCTGTGTTTTTTATTTCAAATGTAGCTGAACTCTTTCCATTTTGTATTATTAGAATTCTATTCCTTTGTCCATTTAAAATAGTTATTAAAATCTACTTTGTGTAATGCAACAATATAAATAAAATACAATTCCTGACCAGAATAAACTCATATTTTAAAAGGCAAACAATAAAAGAAAAATGGCAATAATATATATGAAGTATAATAGTAGATATTTCATAAGGTCAGAGATGGCTCAACGAAGTAGGGGGTATTTCAGAAGAGTTCATAGGTAAAAACAGAGAATATATCAGACAAAGTGGTAAAGAACATTCTCAGAAGAAAATGAACCATATGCGTGAAGACATGGACACATAAACCAGCAAAAAAGTGTCAAGAACTGCAAGCCAAGCGTCATGGCTGGAAAATGAGGGAAGAAGGTAGGTGGTGAGGTGGCAGTTTGCCAGGGCTAGAGTCATAGCGGGTTTGAACGTTGTGTTAAGAAGCAGAAACAGCTCTATGTGCATGCATGTATGCAGGTACCTAGCACCCCATGTGTAGAAGGGCTCCATGCCTGGTTTAATGCTCTGCTGTCACCGTCTTGAAGTTTTTAATTTTAAACAAGAGGTCCTATATTTTCATTTTGTACTGGGCTCCACAAACTATGGCCATACTTATGTTTAAGAGTTTAAACAATATCGATCTTCCTACTTCTTATGTTCCATAGATGAGTGAGACCATATGATAATTGTCTTTCTTTGATTGACTTATTTCACTTAGCATTATCTCCTCCAGTGCCGTCCATGTTGCAGCAAATGTTGAGAAATCGTTATTTCTGATAGCTGAGTAATATTCCATTGTACATATGGACCACATCTTCTTAGTCCAGTCTTCTGTTGAAGGGCATCTCGGTTCCTTCCACGATTTAGCTATTGTGGACAATGCTGCTATGAACACTGGGGTGCACATGCCCTTCTCTTCACTACGTCTGTATCTTTGGAGTAAATACCCAGTAGTGCAATGGCTGGATTATAGGGTAGCTCAATTTTTTAACTTTTTAAGGGACCTCCACACTGTTTTCCAGAGTCGCTGTACCAACTTGCATTCCCACCAACATTGTAGGAGGGATCCCCTTTCTCCACATCCTTTCCAACAATTGTTGTTTCTTGCCTTGTCGATTTTTGCCGGTCTAACTGGCGTAAGGTGGTATCTTAGTGTGGTGTTCATTTGAATTTCCCTGATGGCTAATGATTTTGAACATTTTTTCATGTGTCTGTTAGCCATTTGTATGTCTTCATTGGAAAAGTGTCTGTTCATATCTTCTGCCCATTTTATGATTTGTTTATTTGTTTCTCGTGTATTGAGTTTGAGAAGTTCTTTGTAGATCTTGGATACCAGTCCTTTATCTGTGGTGTCCTTTGCAAATATATTCTCCCATTCCGTGGGCTGTCTCTTAGTTTTTTTGACTGTTTCCTTGGCTGTGCAGAAGCTCTTTATCCTGATAAAGTCCCATAAGTTCATTTTATCTTTTATTTCTCTTGCCTTTGGCGATGTGTCGTGAAAAAGGTTGCTCTGGCCGATGTCATAGAAGTTGTTGCCTATGTTCTCCTCTAGAATTTTGATGGATTCCTGTCTCACATTGAGGTCTTTCATCCATTTGGAGTTTATTTTTGTGTATGGTGTGAGAGAGTGGTCAAGTTTCATTCTTTTGCATGTAGCTGTCCAATTTTCCCAGCACCATTTATTGAAGAGACTGTCTTTTTTCCACCGGATGTTTTTTCCTGCTTTATCAAAGATTAAGAGCCCAAAGAGCCGAGGGTCCATTTCTGGGTTCTCTATTCTGTTCCATTGGTCCATGTGTCTGTTTTTGTGCCAGTACCATGCTGTCTTTGTGATCACAGCTTTGTAGTACAGCTCGAAATCCGGCATTGTGATGCCCCCAGCTTTGTTTTTCCTTTTCAACAGTTCCTTGGTGATTTGGGGCCTTTTCTGGTTCCACACAAATTTAAGGGCTGTTTGTTCCAGTTCTTTGAAAAATGTCATTGGTATTTTGATCGGGATAGCATTGAAAATGTAGATTGCTCTGGGTAGCATGGACATTTTAACTATGTTAATTCTTCCGATCCATGAGCATGGAATATTTTTCCATCTTTTTGTGTCTTCTTCAATGTCTTTCAAGAGTGATTTGTAGTTTCTAGAATATAGATCCTTTATATCTCTGGTTAAGTTAATTCCAAGATAGCGTATGATTTTTGGTGCTATTGTAAATGGAATGGATTCCCTAATTTCTCTTTCTTCAGTCTCATTGTTCGTGTATAGAAACTGAGGGCTTCGGGGGGAGGGGAATGGGATAGGCTGGTGATGGGTAGTAAGGAGGGCACGTATTGCATGGTGCACTGGGTTGTTATACGCAGCTAATGAATCATGGAACTTTACATAAAAAACCAGGGATGTACTGTATGGTGACTAACATAATATAATAAAAAAATATTATTATTAAAAAAAGGAGTTTAAACAATAAGTATTTCTAGAAAAAAATGAAAGAAAGATGGAACTAAATTCTCCTTAATTATTTGTGGTTCTCTGTCTTTAACAAGTGTCAGTCAGTATACAAAAATGCCAATAATTCTCAAAAGAAGGAAGAGAAATTTCTAAAAATATTGTTGCTGACCAAAGCTATTCACCAAGGAAACCAGTTAGATGACTGTGATTGTTAGCCTTTTCTGTTCATTCTTGCTCACACCAGGTTTGAAAATATCCTCCAATTCATTACTCTACAAACTTCTAAATATTCTCAAGGATTATCTTTATAAAAACAAGCATGCATAAAATCATTTGGCATTCCCTTTGCCAGAACATAGTGTTTAATTCTCAGCCTCCTAACTCAACCTACCTTCCACTTAGAATTTTAAACAATGGTATATAAGGTAATGCATGAGCTTTGGTTTAAATTCTAGTTATACAACGATTTATATTATTGCTTATCTGGGGAATAATAAATTCAGTTGCGATTCCCCAAATTATTCATAGTTCGTTTATCTGTCTTTAAAATGTAAGTCCTTGGTCCAATAAGCAATGCTTAATTCATCTCCAGAAGTCATATTGAAATGAATCCATTTCTAATATCTTCCTTTTATTTGAAGCATCACATTGATTCAGTTTACCATCTGTTTCAGTAAGAATGATTTCTCCATATGTATTACCCTTAGCATTTTTTCCACAACTTTAGATCAACACAGACAATATGTTTTAGTTTTTTATTTTGTTTTGTTTTTATTGGAACACAAAATTTAGAAAGCACACAAATCTTAAGGGATCAATAAATATATGTGTACATGTATATGCATACAAGTACACACACACACATACGCACAAGAATATAATCACCATCCAGATCAAGAAATAGAATATTTCCAGGGCGCCTGGGTGGCGCAGTTGTTAAGCGTCTGCCTTCGGCTCAGGGTGTGATCCCAGCGTTATGGGATCGAGCCCCACATCAGGCTCCTCTGCTGTGAGCCTGCTTCTTCCTCTCCCACTCCCCCTGCTTGTGTTCCCTCTCTTGTTGGCTGTCTCTATCTCTGTCAAATAAATAAATAAAATCTTAAAAAAAAAAGATATAGAATATTTCCAACACCCAGAAAGATATTTTATACTCTGCTTAGGCAATACTCCCCCAGAGTTAACCATTAATCTGACTTCTATCACCATCTTGCCTATTCTTTTTAAATTCCAGTATAGTTAACATACAGTGTTATATTTATTTTAGGTGTACAATATAGTAATTTGATAATTCCGTACAATACCCAGTGCTTCTCACAAGTACCCTCTCTTACCCCCACCACCTATTTCATCCAAACCCCCACCCACCTCCCTCTGGTAACCATCAGTTTGTTCTCTATAGCTAAGTCTGTTTCTTGATTTGTTTCTCTCTCTTTTTTTTCCTTTGCTGGTTTTGTTTGTTCATTTGTTTCTTAAACTCCACATATGAGTGAAATCATATGGTATTTGTCTTTCTTGGACTTATTTCACTTAGCATTATACTCTCTAGCTCCATCCATGTCATTGCAAATGGCCAGATTTCATTCTTTTTTATGGCTGAAAGAAGATGCAGTATATATACACAATGGAATATTACTAAGCCATAAAAATGAGTCTTTGCCTATTCTTGAACTTAATATAAATGGAAATTTTGGTGTATTTTACTGATTATTATGTCTGTGCAGTTCATTTCCATTGTCGTAACAGTATCTTATATTTTTATTACTATGTGAATATACCACAATTAATTTATCCATTCCACTATTAATAAACATTTATTACTGAGTCTCACTGATGAGTCTCCCATTAGTTTTGAAAAATTTTTAGTCATTATCTCTTTAAGCATTGCTTCTCTTCCAGTCTGTCCTCCCTGTTCTGAGATTCCAATTATGTGCTTATTATTTTTTTAACGGGTCCCACATGTCTGTATACTCTGTTCTGAGCATTTCCTTACTTTTTTCTTTCTGTGCTTCAGTTAGATATTTTCTGTGGACTTCCATTCTTTCTTCTTCTGTGCCCTATCTGCTTTTAATCCCATCCGATGAGTTATTAATTCTGAAATTAACACTGTATAAATTGCATTTTCCTGCATCTTCATAGCCTAGCCGTATTTTTTATTGTGTGTAATACATTGTATATAAACGTACTGCAGAGGCTACAGATGATATTTTCCCCAGTGAGGATTTATCCTTTGCTCTGTTAGGGTGTTTTAAAACACGGGTTTTATTATTATTTAAGGTACGGCAAGTAAAACATCAGGAGATAACTGACACTGAAAAGATATTTTGTTACACCCACAGATCCTAAGAGAAGGGAGCATGCCACACCACAGGAGGTCACATGAGGAATTTCCAGGTTGGTCAGGAGGCAGAGGGAGGGGGAAACCATAAGAAAGAGCCTTTAGAGTGGTTCCTTTAGAAAGGAAATGACAAGGCGGGGTAAACAGGTTTAGGATTCACTAGTTTGAATATCAGCGGTTTAGGATTCACTAGTTTGAATATCAGCAGGCTCGGGGGGCATGAGGGAGGGCCCTTGTTGATACCTGGCTGCGGGGGTGATGAGGACAGGGGGATAGTGGCCTAGAGTATGAAAGTCCATTAAAGCAGGTGATTGAGAGTATGGGCTCTGGATTGCTTGGTTTGCCTTTGAAAGGTGTGCTCATGGGCAAGTGTTTACTCTCTCTATGAACTGGCGGATCCTGGGAGGGGCAGTCCCTCCAGAGTCAGCAGGGCCCCAAGATATCAAAGCATCAGAAAACAAAAAAGACATGGCGAATACATTATTGGACCGATAACTTCAATAAAAAATTGTACTAGCTTGAGGGTGGGTTGAAGCAGTAGTAAGAAGATTCAGCTCAGCTCTAGTTTGTTCTTGTTCCTCAGGCATCACTCTTTGAGGCTTCCCTGTGGTGGTTTTAAGATTAACTTGACAGCCTCCCATCCTATGTGGGTTCATGATTTGGCAAATCTCTTAAGGGAGAGAACTGACATATTTGTTTTGCAGGCTACTTCCTCCAGCAGGACTTTTGTTTCCTCAGTACCCTCAGACAATGGGAGACTTCCTTCTGCCTTCATGGCCAGCAACACAGACTCCCGCACCACTACTGAAATTTAGTAAATGGTATAGAGGGAAAACTCAGCTTGTGTTCTGGCCTCCCCTTCTTCCTATTTGTAACACCAGTCCCATGGTATCTTGCTAGCTTCTCCTTTTCCCAGTAAAGTTCCTCTGCTTAGGAAAAGCTTGATCCTTAGTCCATATTGCAAATAGTCAATGTTCCTGGAAACAAAACTGCTAGCAGACATCAGTTCTTCTCAGACCAGCGTGTTTGCTCTCTGGAATATCATTTATCTTATCCTCATTATTTTCACAGCTTTACAGTGCCATTAAAAGTATTATTTTTACAACTAATAAAAATAGTTTTTAGCCTGCCACAATCTACTATATCCTACCCAGAAATAAAAATGTGTATAGATCATGTGTTTTTAAAGCTTATCTTCTATTTCAAAGAAATAACAAAAGCAAGTTAAAAAAAAGAAAAAAGATAGATGAAAAACACATAATGCATTAGAGGGTACATGAATCACTGTTCAAAATATTGAGAAAAAATGCACATCAGCTGATTTTTAATTTTAATCAAATGTATGTATAGCCTTTCCAAATAAGTATTCCTAGCTGTCTTACTTTGTTGGTTGACGCAGTTGCCTATGACTCAAAGAGAACAAGTGAACACAAAGACATTGAAGCCATGAGCAGGTGGACCTACAAAGGATTCAAGATGAAGAGAAGTCAGGAATCATCATTCTCACTATAAACACGAGGGATAAAGAACTTAAGAAAATTGTCCAAAGTAAGTTTGTAATATACAAGCAAATACAGTACTAAACTTCAAGAGATTTTGTTTTATTTTTTAGAGAGTGAGAGTACGCGCAGGGAGAGGGGCAGAGGGAGAGAAAGTACAGCATCCTTTCTTCCGTAAAACTCTCCATGGTGTAGGGATACAGGGAATATACCTCAATATTATAAAAGCCATATATGGAAAGCCCACAGCAAATATCATTCTCAATAGGGAAAAACTGAGAGCTTTTCCCCTAAGGTCAGGAATATGGCAGGGATGTCCACTCTCACCACTGCTGCTCAACATAGTACTAGAAGTCCTAGCCTCAGCAATTAGACAACAAAAAGAAATAAAAGACATCTGAATTGGCAAAGAAGTCAAACTCTCACTCTTCACAGATGACATGATACTCTATGTGGAAAACCCAAAAGACTCCACCCCAAAATTGCTAGCTGATAAAGTAATTCAGCAAAGTGGCAGAATATAAAATCAATGCACAGAAATCAGTTGCATTTCTATATACTAACAATGAGACAGAAGAAAGAGAAATTAAAGAATTGATCCCATATCCAATTACACCCAAAACCATAAGATACCTAGGAATAAACCTAACCAAAGAGGTAAAGGATCCAAACTCTGAAAACTATAGAACACTCATGAAAGAAATTGAGGAAGACACAAAGAAATGGAAAAACATTCCATGCTCATGAATTGAAAGAACAAATATTGTGAAAATGTCTATGCTACCCAGAGCAAACTACACATTCAATGCAACCCCTATCAAAATATCGTCAATTTTTTTCACAGAATTGGAACAAGTAATTCTGAAATTTGTATGGAACAAGGAAAGACCCTGTAAAGCCAAAGGAATGTTGAAAAAGAAAACCAAAGCTGGTGGCATCACAATTCTGGACTTCAAGCTCTATTACAAAGCTGTAATCATCAAGACAGTATGGTACTGGCACAAAAACAGACATATAGCTCAATGGAACAAAATGTAGAACCCAGGAATGGACCCTCAACTCTATAGTCAACTCATCTTTGACAAAGCAGGAAAGAACATCCAATGGAAAAAAGACAGTCTCTTCAACAAATGGTGCTGGGAGAATTATACAGTCACATGCAGAAGAATGAAACTGGACCATTTCCTTACACCATACACAAAAATAGACTCAAAATGGATGAAAGACCTAAATGTGAGACAGGAATCCATCAAAATCCTAGAGAAGAACACAGGCAACAACCTCTTTGACCTTGGTCACAGCAACTTCTTGCTAGACACATCTCCAAAGACAAGGGATACAAAGGCAAAAATCAACAATTGGGACTTCATCAAGACAAAAAGCGTCTTTACAACAAAGGAAACAGTTGACAAAACCAAAAGACAACCGACAGAATGGGGGAAAATATTTTGCAAATGTCTTATCAGATAAAGGGCTAGTATCCAAAATCTATAAAGAACTTACCAAACTCAACACCCAAAAAAACAAATAATCCAATCAAGAAATGGTCAGAAGACATGAACAGACATTTCTCCAAAGAGGACATCCAAATGGCCAATAGACACATGAAAAAATGCTCAACATCACATGGGATCAGGGAAATACCAATCAAAACCTTAATGAGATCTCACATCACACTGGTCAGAATGGCTAAAATTAACAAGTTAGGAAGCAACAAATGTTGGCAAGGATGCAGAGAAAGGGGAATCCTCTTACAATGCTGGTGGGAATGCAAGCTGATACAGCCATTCTGGAAAACAACATGGAGGTTCCTCAAAAAGTTGAAAATAGAGCTACCCTATGATCCAGTAATTGTACTCTAGGTATTTATCAAAAGGATGCAAACAGAGTGCTCCAAAAGGGTACCTGCACCCCAAAGTTTATAGCAGCAATGTCCATGATAACCAGACTATAGAAAGAGCCCAGATGTCCATCAACACATGAATGGATATAGAAGATGTAGTGTGTATACACACACACACACACACACACGTATATATACAGGTGTATTTATATATATATATATATATATGTATAAAATGGAATATTACTCAGCCATCAAAAAATGAAATCTTGCCATTTGCAGTGACGTGGATGAAACTAGAGGGTATTTTGCTAAGCAAAATAAGTCAATCAGAGAAATACAATTATATGATCTCACTGATATGTGGAATTTAAGAAACAGAGGATCATAGGGAAAGGGAGAGAAAAATAAAATAAGACGAAATCAGAGAGGGAGACAAACCATAAGAGACTCTTAACCATAGGAAACAAACTGAGGGTTGCTGGAGGGGAGGTTGGGGGCGGGGATGTCGTAATTGGGTGATGGGCATTAAGGAAGGCACGTGATATGATGAGCACTGGGTTTTATATGCAACTGATGAACCACTGAACTCTACCTCTAAAACTTATAATAATTATATGTTAATTAATTGAATTTAAATACAATCTTTTAAAAAAATAAGTTAGATTTCAAGTAATGAAGGTGTAAACAGTTTAAGCAATTCCTCCTGAAGGTAACTAGGAAACATCATTAAAAGCAACTCTTTGAAAATATTGAAAAATGACTAAAGGCTAGCAGAAACTTGAAAATAATTTCCTCTTTACGGGTGTTACTGAATTAGGTAATAATTGAATTTGTGGCATTCATACTTGGTGGGTGCTCCCCAGTGACTTCTCCCCAACCGTGAAAACAGAAAACCATACCTTGGCTAGAGGTGGCAGATGACAAAGTTAAGAGCAACAGAACAGCCAATCACTTAAGGAGTAAATTTTGAAAGCACAGGGACTATAGAAAGGTTCATGTCTAAATTCTAACTCTAAAATCTACATAGCAGATCAACACAAAAAAACAATACATTCTGTATTCCTTTTTAACTTATAATTTATTCCTCTAATCATTTCTTCATCATACCATTTACTATGAAAATGTCAGAAAACTAATAACTCAAATATATTACTCCTTTCTTTGCCGCTCTAGAACTCCAAAACAGCCATTATAGAACTTATAACATCCACCCAAAATTTTTTTAAAAGAATAAATATATTACAATATGGTACTATATAACTTTTCTAAACAATTGTTTTGAGTTAATGGTAGAATAGAATATGTTTTTGCTTTTCTAATATGATGGTCTCATCACTTGAAGATTGAGAAAGGAGGGAAGAAAGTAATGGGAGAAAGAAGAAAAGGAGGAAAAGAAAAACTTGTTAGGTTTAAGGGGAGGTTTATCAAAAGAATGTTTCTTAATTATCTGTGGGAATAAAAATGAAGGCCCATGCCCTTAAGGGCTTATTATTAGGAAAACAGCTTCATGTTTGTTTAAGGAATTATTAGATTGGGGTAAGGTTTAAGATCTATGTCAGAGCTTTTTATTACTGTTTTAATAGTTTAATTTTAATAACACTATTTCCTACTGCTAATTGTTTAATTAATCAAAGTGAAAATAAATATTTGTCCCTGCTTCTCCCTCTCTGTGTATTCAAAATATGGTCACAGGAGTTTCCAAGATAACAAAGTATATTATTATGCTTTTTATTTGCTCTTACTGTTGAAAAATCGTTTAGAAAATATCTTGCACAAAAACGTTCTCACTCTTTCTATCCAGAAACCATCATTATTCTATGAGGCATTATAAGTTCGCTTCTAAAATAAAAGTATACAACTTTATTGGTAACCACCGTCCATTCCTCTTGAGGCAGTGGTGTATTTTAATAATACCAAAACCACAACACAACCCTCAGAAAAAGTTAAAAACAAAAAGCCACTCTTACGACTACGGTCAGTACCCTCTTCTCAAAATCTCTTTTTAAAAATATAATTTAGTTTGAGCTTAAGAAAACTAAGCCCTCCGGGTCAAGGTTCAAAGAAAGCACGCTGACCCGTGTCTGTGTGTCCATCCTCGGTTAGCCACCCAGGGACAGAGTGCTGAGCGCTCAGCTGCCCTCCCTGCGGGTCACCACAGGAGCCTCGTGCGCGGGCGCCTGAGCAAGAGCCCAGAGGGCGCCCCTGAAGCTCCGGACACAAGCCCCGGGTCGGACTTGCCCTCGGCCCTCTTTGCTACCTTCTTTTCGTCCTCTTTGGTGAGACGCATGCAGAAAGCTCTGGTTGCAAAGGGCCCGGGTGGTTCCCTAGGGACTTGAAGCCCACCGCGGGGAGAGCCAGAGTCCCTGCCGTCGTGGGGCCCGCGACGCACCCGGGTTAGAGCCCCGCGGGGAGCGCACAGGGCCCACAGCTGCTGCACACGCTTACATCCCCAAGCCGAAGGTTCATGCGCTTCCGTTAGCTGCAGGTGCTGATCACCCGTCCTGAGCCTGGGGTCCGGCTTCCTAACCTCAGCTCTTTGTCCCACCCTGCCCGTGGGACCCGTGGTGGCTACAGGCCGGACGGCAGGGGCTGCTCCCCACGGAGCTGTGCCGGCCAGGCCGCACCATCCCACGGCACGCACGAGAGGCGCTCGCCCGGGGCGGCCCCGAGAACCCCCAGGTTTTACCGATCTAACCAGTGCGCGCCCCGAGGACTCGCTCGCTGCCCCCAGGGGATGGCGGCCTCAGCGGTCAGCTGCCCCCGCACCAAGAAGGCGCCTTCAGCGTCCGGCCCTTGCCCCCGCAGCAGCCCTGGCCTCGAGGTAAGTGTCTTTCTGTTTTTCCGGTGTCAGCAGCCAAACATGAGGGGCCTAGGGCTGGTGCTGCGCCCTCCAGGAGAGCTCGTCAGGGAAAGTCCTGTCTCCTTCCCCACAGGCGATGGCCGTGGCCTGGCAGGGCAAGCCCTAGGTTGTGGGGACCCTACCCAGCTGGAGGCTGCCACTGTTTTGTATTCCTTCCTGTCTTCCGTGCTCCTTTGAAGGAAAACCTGCTGGGCCTGTGTGTGTGTCCCTGAATTCAGCGCGGTCGATTCTGTGCTCTGCTTTTCCACTTAATCTCCTTCCCAGCTCAGAAGTTCTCCTTTAAAAATCTGTTTTCAGTTAGAGATTTTTGTCTTGTGTACATCATCATAAGTTTGGTCCACTGACGTACATACCAGAACCATCCTTTTCACAGAGAGAGCAGCTCTGGTTCCCACAGCCTCAGATAACCTGCCCTGGAGCACAGAGTCTGCACCACACTCGGTGGAGAGAACACACTGCAGAAACGGAAAGTTGTTTGAGTGTTTATGATCCTTTTGAGGGAAGTACTTGTTAGAACCCATCTGCCCTGTACTTGGTGTCAAGAACCTTCCATAGACCAGTCTTGGGAAGGTCAGCTGGGACACGAGGACCATCGGACACTTTTTATCATTTGATTTAATTAAAATGGAATAGAATATAATGGAATTATTGGCTCAAACAGGTTCTTATTGGCTGGAGTTCACAGGAACAGTGGAAGAGATGTGGATTATTTAGTTCAGGCCAGCTCTAATTATCTGAAGAGGTTGGGGACCACCTTCTCTTTCTCCCAACCTCACATTCTCAGGCAGACCAACATGGCTTTACTTTCTCCTCTGGGACTGCTTTTTAAGTATTCCCAATTTCCTTTGGCCGAGATTCTCCCACTAGCCCTGCCTCATCTCTCAGACCTTTCCTAGCGTCCCTGCCTCCCAGGGAAGCACCGGTTCCTTAGAGCCCATGGCCTTTCCTTGGCCTTGTGCTATATCCCCAGGCTCGTGAGCTGCTGGCCAAAGGTGGTGGGGAACGGGACAGATGTTCATAACTTTCAGCTGTTCCTGCGGGGCCAAGGCGTTCATGCCCATTGTGTGAAAAGTAGTCGTTTCTCATAGGAGGGAAACTCTGTCAGCGCTCTCAAGTAACATAGCGCTCAGCTTGCCTGAGGGTTTCTTAGAATAAAGTGTGTCTGGGGCCTCCATCCTGGTAGCATGTTAGAGACCAGATGTTTGCCCCATTGGTGTTTTTGGTGAACTGTTACTGCAATTGGGAACTCCACAGGTAGGCTTGCCCCGTGCTGGGAGAGGCTGGTCTGCCCACCCTGGGCAGCCCTGTGCTTTGGCATTGCTCTGGGAAACTCAGTGTACTTGACCTGGCTTTCCTGATCCAACCCTGGCCCAGTGACACCCGGGATTTCTATTCACCATGACGCAAGAGGGCAGCTGAGACAGCCTCTCAAAGACTAGCACAGGGGACAGGCTAGAGCCTTACAGGGGAGCAAGAGTTCGTGGGGCTGATTTTCCTGTCTTCTTGCTCTGCAACATACACTGCCATTCATGGCCAGAGTGTGGATGGATGGAGCAGGACACACTGCAGGGCGCTCATGGTGTCGCTGGAGTGCAGTCCGCTCTTCCCGGGCAGCTCAGGAGAGCCGCCCCCGCCCAGGGGTGGGCAGTGCCTGTCTGAAGGAAGCCTGCCTGCCCCCATCTACTGTTTACCTCTCACTTTTTGGTGTAGACCTTTATTAACTTGTGACCAGGAAAGACTTGACATGAAGTAATGTGGTCACTAACACAGTCAACCCAGGCAGTGCCCACGACCAACTATTTATTGGGCCAAAGGCTCTAGCTTAAGAGTAGAGTGATGGTGAGAGATGGAGGGAGGGGGTCCATTTCTTCTGTCTTCTGTTCTGCCTTACTAATAGACCTAATTTTAAATAAAGTATCAGCATTAGGATTCATGACGGGGTTCCCAGAAGGTCCTGGGCTCTTCGCAGCAGGAAGGGATGGGCTGGTAGAAGCAACGCGTGCTCCATCTGTTAGCACAGCCTGAGGAAGGAAGGGGCCACAGCAGGTGCTCAGCCGGTGATCAGCCGTGCCAGAGACCTGGCGGGGCCCGCGGGAACTCGGCCTCTCACTCTGCTCACCCGGTGCCCCCGCCGCCTCTGCCCCCAAGTGGTGGTCCTGGGTGCCCAGGCCTGGCCAGAGGGCGCCAGAGGCCGTAAAACATGGTCAGTGGGTGTGGCCAGGGCCCATGGGGAATCGCCTGGTATTCAGGAAGAGAGCTGAGCTGTGAATGGGACTGTTGAGGAGTTGCATGTTTAGATCCCCATTTTCTCCTCTTGGCTTAAAGTTCCACGTATGTGAAACAGACAAGAAGTTCACGGGTGTTTATTTTCTTAAGATGCGCCCTGCTTGCCTGAGGCCTGCCTGGGGGCCCACACGTCACAGTGCAGTCAGCTCCTGGGGCCCTTCTCAGACAGGCAGTGCCAGAGATGGTGGCCACCGACCTGTCTGTCAGGTCTTACTCCGGGGACTGGGACTCAGTGTGTTTGAGGACAAGACACTGGCTCCTGTGTACTCCTATGCATCTTTCTTTCAGAAAATCCCATGGTCCCCTTTTTGCTATTGACACTAATTGTGTTGGGAGAGTCTGGGAACATCTTCTCTATATATGGAGTTCTGTAAACAGAATAGGTTCACATAGAAAGAAATGATTTTGATTTGGGGGTGATATTGATGTGAAATGGGAGTTTAGAAAAAGTCTGAAGGCTCCATAATTAATTGTAAAGACATAATGCTTTGTATTGGCCAATGAACTAAACTGCTGAAACTTTGTACCACATATGATTTTCCTCATATGACCAGCAGCTTCTAAATAAACCCAATGATTTCTTGCCTAAAGAGAGAGAGAGCACACGCGCACTAGCTCTGAGAACTACAAGCAAATTCATATAATCCATCTTTCTGTAGAGTTGGTGTGAAAGCTTTCAGCAACGATGCTACCTGAGCCTTGCAGGTAAGCTGAGCACTGTCCTCGACACTGCAGGGAAGGCAGGGTTCTTGGTCTCAAGAGCTCATCATATGGGTGAGGCATAATAGAGACATCTGTGAAAATCTAACCACAACATAAAGGTCACATACCATGCTATCTTCAGCATCTTATATCTTTATATCTAATGTATGCATATATCTTGTCTAAAGCATTCCAATTTATTAAAAACCATTTGCCAGTTTCTACACCAATGAAATATTCCAGCTTGCTATCCTCCCTTCTCCTTTTCCTGCAAAGTTCCATTCTGGTTCACAGAATTTTAACTGCCTCAATTCTTGAATAGATCTTTCCCTCTTGCCTTTCTTCCTCCAACCCACCTCCCCCTCACAGCACACACACACACTCCCTCTCTCTCTCCCTCTCTGTTTCTCTCTCTCTCTCTCACACACACACACACACACACACACACACACACACACTCCCTCTCTCTCTCCCTCTCTCTTTCTCTCTCTCTCACACACACACACACACACACACTTTGGAAGATAAAATATACTTTGAAATAATAACAGATCCCCTTCAGAAAAGAGCATAGTATGTCCTTTGACATACGTTATGTCCCAAGTTTGGTACAGTACACTTGAATAACAATTGATTGTTAAATCCAGAATCATCAGCCAACTTTCTAAAAGACTATTCATTACTTTCCTGCTTTTGTTTTTAAATAAAACGTAAATGTCCTCACGAATTAGTAAACATAGGAACTGTACACAGAAATTAGCAGAAATCTAGAAGCTTGCAAGCTCAGATTCAAACCACACAGAGCAAATGTTTTCTAAATAGGCAAGTTTCAATATCTAGAAACACGTCAGCATATACGGTGTGACACAGAGTGTATTACTGAGGTTAGACCGCAACCCCCATGTTAATCCAGATGGGCTGATGCACTGGTGTTCTAACCATGTGGCCCATAACCCAAAGGTGGTGGTACAGAGATCTCTGCCCCTTGATCAACAGCCGATGCTTTGTAAATTCACGTATGCAGCACCAGAAACGGGTTTCTATAAGTGAAAATAAGGATCTGTTAACTGGCCGGATGAAATATTAGAAACTGCATTCATGAAACTGTGAAAATGTGAATTGCCTAAAATCATTTTAGAGGCATTCTCCACCCTTAAATGAGTCAAGTGAAAGAACCCAACAAGGCCTGTACTCTTTATCCTTAGAGGTAAGACTTAAATACTGTTGTGTCCAGATATGACATCTGGAGAATTCTGCTTCCTGATAGATTGCAAAGGACACAAGACCATTGTTCAAAGTTTGAAGAAACAGGTGATCTGTAAGGTGGCAGAACCTCGCCTCTGGAATCTGGCCATTAATCTTGAATGCGCCTCCCTATGTTAGAGTGTCAGAACACCTTTGAAAAGTGAACTAAGAACTGGGACACTTATGAGCCCAAAGAACAGGCTGTATGAAGTGTTCCACTGACATTTGCGTCTTTTTCCTTGGCTACAACTGTTAATTCAGAGAGCCCAAGAGGGTGGTTTGGTATGGTGTAATGTAGTGCAGTAAATGAAACAATAATAGCTTATGCTTTGAAAGCAGTCCCCATGTATCAGGCACTGTTCTTTGCTGGGGGTCAGCAGACTTTTTCTTAAAAGGTCAGAAAGTAAACATTTTAGGCTTTATGGGCTGGGAGACAAAATCGAGGGTAATACATAGGTACTTAACCATTTTTAAATGCAGTCATTTAGGGGCGCCTGGGTGGCTCAGTCGTTAAGCATCTGCCTTCGGCTCAGGGTGTGATCCCGGAGTCCTGGGATCGAGTCCCACATCAGGCTCCTCCACTGGGAGCCTGCTTCTTCCTCTCCCACTCCCCCTGCTTGTGTTCCTCTCTCTCTGGCTGTCTCTCTCTGTCAAATAAATAAAATCTTTTAAATAAATAAATAAATAAATAAATAAATAAATGCAGTCATTTAAAAATTAAAAAAAAAATCTTAGCTCACTGTACAAAGAGCTAAGATCAGACACTTGGTAACAATCAAGCCTATTCCCTGCGGTTGGCAGGGAGGATCTCTTGTTCCTTCTGTAAAATAATGAAGCTTTTATCAAGGGCCTCCCAGTGCAAATAACATTTATGGTTCCAGATGGCACATTCATCTTTACGTAACCGGATGATTAGTACAGGGCAGCAATTGGAGCTAAATCACGTGTCAGTTTGTCTTTAGAGCTTACCGATAACACCAGCCCAGTATTTGGGATAACTGACGACATGGAAGAGAGTCAGCTTTACTACCTCTAAAAGGAACTTCAGAGACAGAAAGCACTAAGCTTGCTTTGGGTCCCAAGCCTCTGGCACCAAGGAAAGGCCCTTTCTGGCCAACATCCTGAAAAACGGGAGATGCTTTTTCTGGCTAATGGGATTCTCTAATACGGGTGTCCCTTTTCCTGGCTTTTTAATCAGCAGGAAAATCAAATGGGAATAGTTTTGTTATGTGTAGCCTCAAATCAGGGAACATTTCACAACATTCAGGACTTGGGGCTTTTCAGTTCTCTGAACATCCCTTACTCGGCAAGGTGGGCAATGAAGGTTCTAGTCAAATTACAGAGGGTGTTCTGCATGTAATAGGGAGTTACTGTATATCCCGTATGAGGATCTCAAATGGTAAACCATTTCAGTTAATCGAAGAGTAGAATGGCTTGAATGCCTCCTTGGAGCAAAAAGCACTAGGTGTCCTCATGCAGCGCAAGACTTGATGATATACTTCCTGTCCAAAGATAAAATTATTACTAAAATCGTACTGAAGTCATGAATACTTTTAAGGTCCAGCTGATACATGGGATTAGCAAAAGGAATGATTATATGCTAAGTGTGTGTGAGGGTTATAATTCTAGAGTTATCTGAATCTATGTTTTAGGTCAGAAAGAGTTGCATATTGCTCACTAATAAATTAGTAGATTTCTAACTGCACATGTAGAATGTTTGTTAGTTACTTTGTTATAGGAAGCTTGCTTTCCTTGGATACTTTGATTATGCACAGCCTGTTGGCATCTAAACTACCTCGGACCTGGAGCGCCTGCCACCTCCCCTAGAAGTAGCTGTGTTTGCTTCCTGAGTCGGTTTTGTGATGTCCCTGATGCTCAGGGACAGCTTGTGCTCTGAGTTTACACACCTCTGCTTGCTTGCTAAGTGATAGTGGGCAAATTATGGCTGGTGAGGAGTCTCATGAGCTCCCTTGCTGAACACCTCTAGGAGCCACAGACAACCCACAGTCTTGGCTTCTGGAGAGGGAAGCTCTCAGATGCACAGCAGACTGGAACCTACCTGTGGGAAATCCTAATCTCCATTGTCCCCGCCTGGGAAATTTGTGCAGAGAATGCCCCACAGTCACGCATCCAAATTAAATTAACTTGAATAAATTATTATCTTAAATATGGTATTAATCAAATTATAAAGTAACAGATATACTTCTTCCATTCTGGTAGATAATAAGAACTCCTGTGAGATTTTTTTTTTAAGCACACAAAATAAATGCTACTTTAATACCATTTAACAATAAATATTTATTAGATACCTACTCTGGCCCAGACTCTGCCAGTCTCTTTCTCGTATATCATCTCTTTTCCTTTCCATAACTCGTAAATAACAGGCAGGGGTTAGAACCCAGCTTTTCTGAACCAACACAGAGGACGGAGGTGCTACATTGGCTTTGTGACCTTACTAGGAAATCTTTCTCAGGACTGTTTAGTAGACGTTATGTAATATGTTTTGTAAGAGGAACCAGTTTGGTAAAGCTGAGGATGAGAACCGTTTGCTTTTAATTTCTTTGGAGGGATTGTGTGAAATCAAAAGCTCCTACATTGAGCACAATGGGACTTTTCACTTAGGCGGTGAGTACAAGCAACCTCGATTGGGACTGTCCAAAGCGACTGTTTTCTTAAGAAGGAGAAACAAGACAAAGTTCATGATAACACTCTCCTAATGGAACCACACTGAACCACCCAGCTTAACTTCCCTAGGGAGAGCCTGCGTCAAATTGAACACAAATATTTACCTAGATGTACTTGAAGAGGAACGCGAGACTCCTTCCACCTGTGGATTGCCGACCTGCTCCAAAGAGCTGAGCGATCACTAGGTGTTCTGATTTAGTCCTAAGTTATGGTTTATAGAAATGCATTATAATACATTATATGAGGTATTTCTATAAATATAAGTGTATATTAAAATATATTAGAAATAAATACAATATAAATACATTATATAAATGATAGCTTTTATAAATACATATAAAATACCTATAAATAGGTAGAAAATATATCTAGAAACATGCCAGCAAGAATTTCACTAATTTTTCTCTCTCTGCTATTATAATATTGGGTGTTCTCTTATAGTTCTTCTTGTCTGGGGAACTCTGCAAAGACTTGTTTGCATTTTCCCTGCACTCAGTCTGAGGAGTGGTAATAGAAACTATGCTTATACCACATAACAGTTTCATAAGGGTGTTGGGGGTGGAGGAGAGGCCTGGTCAGAATGCCTTAAAGTGCTCTGTGCTTCACACAGCCAGGGACATCAGCCTCCAGAGGTCCTAGGACCCCTGACCAACTCTCAAGTTCTGTTGTTAGGATAGGTACCCTCAATGTTCTATTGCTGGCAAGACGGTATAAAACTGTGTACTTCCCTCAAATACCGCAGGGCCAGCTACGCAATTTGCAGGGTCCGGTGAAAGATGAAAAGGTGTAGATGTTTGTTCTCAAAGTAAGAAAATGGCTTTTTCCTTGTTATTTAAGTCTCTCTCTCTCAACCTGTCGTGGTGTTTTTTTTCTTTGCTATTTAATGTAGCATTCCCTCGGGCACGAAGGTACTCTCTGGGCAGGTACAGGCCTTCATCACCGTGGGGCTCCCCAGTCTCCTCCAACTCAGCACGTGGGGTTGCCTCCAACTGTCCTTGTACCTGCACCCAGCCCTACCATGGGGCAGAGGAGGACAGCGGTTGCTGGAACAAGGCAGGGGACTAGGGAGCCAAGAATCTGACCCTGGAAGCTGCAACATAGCAAGAGAGACAGTGTGAAGCAGGCTCCAAGCCCACGTCACATATTCTTGTTTTTTTTTTTTTTTTACTTTTTTTTTTACTTTCTTTTTTTTAATTTTTTTTATTATTTTATGTTAGTCACCCAGTACAACCCCAGTTTCCAACGTAAAGTTCGATGATTCATTAGCTGCACATAACACCCACTGCACCATGCAACAGCACGTCACATATTCTGTGGTCCCATTAGACCTTACAAAACTCAAATTCAAACATAAAAATTTTGAGTATTTCAAAACTGACCTCAGAACATTCAACCCCAGAGTGTAGAGCCCTTCCGAGCATGGAGCCGGGTACAGTCACACTGCTAATACCCATGAAGCCAGTCCTGGCTAACCCAAAGTTTTCTCAGAGCACCTATTTGCTGAAAGTAGACTCCTCAGTCCAGAAATTGGTCATGTGACGGTGGTCTCCCTAAATAAGGAGCAAAGAGACATCGTCCAGGAAGAGACTCCTAAAGCAGAAATGCTGGTCAGGGAGCCCCTGCTGTGAGCAGCTCTCCTAAGTTTGAATTTAGCAATAGATAAAATATGAGTTCAGGGGTCTAAAACCTTTGCTTCAGTCTCAAAAATTTCTAACTAATCATTAGGATGAATTTGTAAGTAGAAAAAGTCCCCAAGTTTCTTTGGTGACTGGTTAAAGGGAAGATTGATAATGAGAGAGCCCTAATCAGAGAGTTAGCACAGAAGCCACCAAATCATGACAGTCCAAACACACGAAAAAGCATTATCTTATTAGCCGGGCCAGAAAAACAGGCGGTCAGAGAACAAGCTCTAGGAGCCTGGAAAATAAGATCTTAGGAGAGAAAAATAAGAAAGAAAAGAAAAGCACCATGACAGTTAGCCTTGAACTCTGAGCTAGTAATGGAACAAAATCCCAGATTTTCTTAAATAATCATCATGGGTCTTGCATTTTCCCAAAAAGAGTGCCTATCTTATCCTCAATGGGTTATAAATCTCAAACATAACTCAGAACTATTTTGACACCGAAACTACATAACTGGGGCATCGGTTCAGTGCTTTGCATTGGCTATCATACTAAGCTGTCAGACCACCTTTGTTAGCCTCATTTTGCAGCGGCAAACCAGGGCTTACAGAGGTACCTTGCCCACAGCCCCCCGAGTGGCAGTGCAGTGACAGAGCTGAGGTGTGACTAAGCAGCCTGCCTCCGTGCCTGCAGTCTTAGCCCCGTCCTTCATGCTTCTAGCACTAGCTGCCTTGTATTCCTTCAAGAGGCACGAAAAGCACTTCTTAAAGCCTTATGTCCTGATGGTATTTGGAGATTGTAATCACTAGAGCGAAAGAACTCAGGCGATGGAGCTAATGAGAAGCAGCTCAAGGATATAAACGAATCTTCAAGCTCCTTCTCGTTTCTCTCTTCCTCTGGTATGAATCATCCCTTCTAGCCTTTCGATGCCCCCATGTCCTACTTGTAAAATAAAAATAATAATGAAGGCTTCATCACAGTGTTGTGGTTAGGGCCAACACCGATGACCCGTGTAGATTGCTTTGCGTATCCCTCAATAAAACTCGCCATCATCAGTATAAACGTTCATATTAGTGTTAGTGTCGATTTTGGAATGGGAAAGAATGTTGACTGTGTATGGGCAGGCACTGTTAGTTTCTTTCCTTAGACTAAAAGTATGAAAAAGCAGAGCAGTGTATATAAGGTGGGTTGGGGAGAATTACACATTCAGAACCTAATGCTGATTAAAACCTGTGTTGTGTTATAACTATCCAGAAGCACACCTAATGGGCTTTAGTTTCCAATCTATGTTCTCCTAATTTCCTGAAAATTCTTTCAGAGGCTCCTCATATCCCATATACGGCCAACTTCTTAGTCAAACAGGAAAAAATCTAAGGGGGAAACTAAATCTCAATGTACTGGAGTGCAAATGTTGCCAGTTTATATCTGCTCTAAAATTTATTTCTGAAAAATTTCACACCAATGCCAGTTATGTGGTTTATTTATCTTGTATTTTACCGTTTTACTATCGAGAAATGGCTTGAGGGTTTGCATATTCTTATTTATATATTTTCCTTGTTACCTCACATAAAGTTCTCTGTTTTCTAATTCCTACCACAGTGATACACAACAAAAGATGTATAATAAAGGCTTAATTAATTTACTTATTAGGCTAAATAACACTTCCTAACATTCTCTCAGGGAATTCATTCTCTGGTCCCCACAAATGTGACCTCTGTAAGTTTAGAGTTTTGGATCCTGAAGGGGGAACACATCCACCAGCAGACCGAGCAAGAATCCCATTGCACGCTAAGCTACACCTGTTCCCAACCACCTGGGGCAACTCCGACCAAACTGCTAGCAGGTGAAAAGAGGAGTCACCATCTTGGCAGGGTAATCCATCCTGACCACCGTCAGGAGGAGGAAGAACTGTTGTTCCCAGAGGGCAGAGAGGAATACGTTTGGCACGCAGGTGTTGGACTTGGGCTTCTCTCAGAATCCTTGCCCAGTTATGAGACTTATTAACAGTATTTGTCCATTATAAACCCAGCAGTCGCAGCCTGAGAAAGGGGAGAGAACCCTTCTGTATTTTCCACCAAGTAAATGCCATAGACCAGCAGAGAAGCTAGCCAGGGGTGAAGGGAGTTTTGAATGGTTAATGAAGGAAGGAGAGAATGAATAACATTTGTGACCTTGAGACTAACTGCAGTAGTGAGGGCAGTACTTTGTCTCACTAATCATCCTCCTATGAGTTTCCCTGGGAAAAAAAAGGCCCACCAGAATCCTGTAGGAGCTGGCCCCAAAATTCATGGGAATAAGTAGATCCAAGCAGCACAAGGAGAGGGCTCTCATATGTCTCCCTTCAAGACATAGATGTATCCAGCCCTCTTTGGCAATCACCTCAGTGAGAGAAGGCCCCCAGCCCAAGGTCATGTGCCCTTTGGGCAGACCACATATAATGACTGATCAATGCAAGTCAGGACAACTCTGAAGGGCTGCCCAGCTTCAGAGCCCCCCGCCTCCCCCCACAGGCCTTGTTAGGACTGCACATCAGCCCAACTTATCCTTCTGCCCAAGTTTTCTTCCTCTTTGGCTCCACCTTAATAAATTTCCTCTGCACTAAGCTCCCTCTCAGAACCTGCTTCTTGGAGAAGCCAACTTAGATACTTAGATTAACAGTGAACTCCATCAGATCATCATGCTGCTCATCTTCAGGCCCTGCTTTATCTGGTGGGCCAGAGGGACATCAAGAAAGATGGCAGGCTTGATTTGCTTCACGAATGATATACGAGTGAGGACTACCCACTGGCAAAGGACACAGGAGTGAAAGGCTGACAGATTTTTCTTACAGGCTCAAATGAGGAAGCAGAGCAGGAGTTTCCCACTTTAGGAACTGTGGCCATAGGGGGGTCTCACAGGATACCCTCAAAATACATCCCCCTTCGGAAGGCCAGCAGTTTCATGCCTACAACAGAGAAGGCACCACTCACTAGCCAGAATGGACCAAGGCGATACACGTGTGTACAACAGAGGACTGTAGGCAGTGGTGTTCTGGCAAAGGGTTAACAACCAGCAATCAATCCAGAGGGGAGAAAAGCACTGACTTATAATGTTTGCTTATTTCCGTGGTGTAAAGATTCCCACCGTGGCTGATTTTAAGTTACCAATAGGATAGCAGTGATTGTGAAGTCAGAAAGAAATGTACAGTAGCATACCATCAGAGTATTTCCACCATATAAGTCCAATACATACAAATAACCTTAAGAGGAGAGACAAGAGTAAAAATATATAAAACAATTAAGTGACAAGTTTTGAGTATTACCTCCTTTTAATGATTCATTTAATTGTAATTTTATATAATTCAGTTTATAGTAAAGGCATATTTAACAATTGGCCCATAAAATTCCTGAAAATATAACAATCAGCTCTAACAGGCAGGTACAGACCCTTTCCAACACATCATCTGATACAGAGGCAGTTGAGAAAAAGCCCCCGATTCTCGCTCTTACCAGCCCCCAACACAAAAAGCTAGAAGCAGAAAAGGAAGGGGGAAGAAAGAAAGAAAAAGGTGTGTTCCCCTATTGCTTGGCCAGACAGACATGGGATTAGGAAATGTTTCAGTTTTCTGTTGCTGCATAATAAACCACCCCAGAATGAGGACCAACTGGGCTCCTCTGGGTGGTTCTTCTCCATGAGAAGTTAACTGGAGCTGCAGTCCTCTGGTACTTTGACTGGGCTCTCATGCCCGAGACGGACCATTTACATGTCTGTCGCCTTGGCGGACACAGCTGGGAGGCTGGGCTCAGCTAGGACTGTAGCATGCCTGGGCCTCCCTTTCTATCCATGCAAGCTCAGGGGCCTTCCTTCTCCATGTGGTATCTCTGCATAATATGTTGACATGCCAGATTTCTTACATGATGGCCCCAGGGTTCCAAAAGCACAAAATAAGATGTCAAGCCTTCTTATGACTCAGGCTCAAAATAGGCACAGCATCCTTTCCACTGGTTAATATGAGTCATAGGCCTGGCTCAGATTCAATATTGGAGGGGACAACAAAGGACATGGTTGGAGGAGGGCCATCTTCGGAGACCAGCTACCATGGGAAGGGGATACCTGAGAGGAAATAAGGAGATAAGGCTTAAATTGGATTTGAAATAAGAGGTTTATATTTGAGATTGGAGAAGCTTGAGGTTTTAAAAAACAAAGTGACAGGAAATTATAGAGTCTAGACAAAATGCTACTATGGGTGAGAAAGGAATATTTGACATAACAGTTTAGAGGCATTTGAAATAATATAAAATAACTTGGTATATAGACCCCTACTCAGTTTGAAGTTTCAATAAACCAACTGCATATGACTATAAAAATATCAGTAATGATTATTAATTATTAAGAAAATTTATGTTTTTCAACTATCATATCAAAATTAAGGTAAATATTTAGAGATGTTTTCTTCATCTGAGACAGGGTTCACTCTTTTAAGAATGAACATCTTAATTTCTATCTGAACAGTGTGACCCAACACCTGTTTTACATTTATTTCATTTTTGTCATACATTTTAGTTTAATACTCAGCATGTGATTCCCTCTCATTTTCCAAAATCTTTGCAGTTTTTCCAAATGTGGAAATTATGGAAAAATAAGTGTTCTCTGGGACACACCCACATCCTGCTCAATTTTGATCAGATTAAGAAGCAATTGGTTGGAATTCACAGTATCTATTAAATCCTTTCCTAGAGCTAAACAGTACATTGGAGGACATCCGTAAATTATCCCTGGGAATAATACATTAATAAAACTTATCTGTAGTGGTAACATATTTGCTTCTTTACAGTTTAAAAAACATCTTTGGATATGTTATTGTATCCTAGCTTTGAGCCACCTAGAATGGTAGACATTATTGCCTCTGTATTGCAAAAAAAGAAATTAAGGCCTAGAGAAATTAGGTAGTTTGCTTCAGGTCTGTAGTTATGAGTACCTAAACCCAAGTCTTCAGGCTTCAAGTTAACTAGGACAATTTTCCTAATTTAATGACCTGCTAGAATCTTCCTTCCTAAAAGCTAAACCTTTGTTTCTCCAGACAGATCTAGTATGAAAGAAAATTTTTATGGGATATGGGGAGAACACTGGGTGCTAATTCCTATAGAAGGGTTATCCCAACTTGGGCAGTATTTCTCTTCTAACATTATTGTCAAAGCCTCGGATTTTCTATTGCTTTTGTGGGACAGCATTACCTTTATTCTACAGCCAAGTTGGTTAAGACAGAACATCCTTTATTGGAAGGCACGTCATACAAAGAAGGCAAGACTCTGACAAAGAGAGTACTTCTAGCAAGATCCAGAAGGTGATTCGAGTAGCCAGGTTGAATAATGGTGTCTAATTCAAGGGTAATTTCTTGAGCTGAGGCATGGCTGTAGGCGTACATTTCTGCATGAAACAACATTCCAGAAAAGTTTGCTGTAAAGTACAGCCTGTTGTAAGAATCGGCTTTTCAGCCAAGTTTTTAATTAACATCAAAGTTTCTTAATGGAAGATTGCAAAATAATTAAAAAACCATGAGTTTTGAAGCGAGACTTGAGTTAAAACAGATTCTTCCACATATTGTATATGTGGCCATTCAACAGTCACCCAACTCGAAATTTCAATTTCTTCTTCATAAGACAAAATAATAGTGAGTCATTGGTAGGATTCAGAAAATTATGTATGTTAAAATGGATAATACAGTACAATTTCCAATAAATATAAATGATACACATTACAGAGTGATCACCGTGATAAATCTAGTTTACCATCTGTCATCACACAAAGTAGTTACATATTACTAACTGTATTTCCTATGGTATACATTGTATCCTTATATCTTATTTATTTTATAATTGGAAGTTTGGATCTTATAATCCCCTTCCCCCGTTTTACTCATGCCTACACCCCCTCTGGCAACCATCAGAGTGTTCTCTGTATCTGTGAGTCTGTTTCTGTTTTTTTTTTCTTGTTTGATTTGGTTTTTCTTGATTGCATATGTCTTTCTCCATTTGACTTATTTCACTTAGCATAATACATTCTAGGTCCATGCAGTTGTTACAAATGGTAGGATTTCATTCTTTTTTATGGCTGAGTAATATTCCATTATGTATATATACACAACATCTTCTTTACTTTTTGTATTAGTGTTTTCATTTTCTTTAAATAAATACCCAAAAACAAAATTGCTGGATCATATGGTAGTTCTATTTTTAATGTTCTGAGGAATTTCCTGCTGTTTTCTATTGTGGCTGTACCGATTTACGTTCTTTCCAATAGTGTACGAGTTGACTTTTGCACGTCCTTGCCACTACTTGTTATTTCTTGTCTTTTTGACACTAGTGATTCTGCCTGGTGTGAGGTGCTATCTCACTGTGGTTTTAATTTACATTTCCCTGATGATCAGTGATGTTGAGCATTTTCTCATGCATCTGTTGGCCATCTGTATGTCTTCCTTGGAGAAATGTTTATTCAGGTCCTCTGCTCATTTTAAAATTGTATTCTTTTTTGATATTGAGTTGTGGGAGTTCTTTATATGTTATGGATATTAGCCCTTTATCAGTTATATCATTTGCAAATCTCTTCTTCCATTCAGTGGGTTGCCTTTTTATTTGTGGATGGTTTCCTTAGCTGTGCAAAAGCATTTAAGCTTGATGTAGTCCCATTTTTTTAAAATTTTTGCTCTTTTTTTCACCTTACCTCAGAAGATAGATTAAAAAAAAATTTCCTGGACCTGTGTCCAAGAACTTACTGCCTGTGTTTTCTTCTAGGAGTTTTATGGTTTCAGATTTTTTTTTAGAGTTTTTCAGATTGTCTATTTATTTATTTTTTATATAATATTTTTTATTATATTATGTTAGTCACCATACAGTACATCCCTGGTTTTTGATGTAAAGTTCCATGATTCATTAGTTGCGTATAACACCCAGTGCACCATGCAATACGTGCCCTCCTTACTACCCATCACCAGCCTATCCCATTCCCCCACCCTCCTCCCCTCTGAAGCCCTCAGTTTGTTTCTCAGAGTCTATAGTTTCTCGTGGTTCATTCCCCCTTCTGATTGCCCCCCCTTTCTTTATCCCTTTCTTCTCCTACCGATCTTCCTAGTTCTTATGTTCTATAGATGAGTGAAACCATATGATAATTGTCTTTCTGTGCTTGACTTATTTCACTTAGCATTATCTCCTCCAGTGCCATCAAAGTTGCAGCAAATGTTGAGAAATCATTCTTTCTGATAGCTGAGTAATATTCCATTGTATATATGGACCACAGCTTCTTAATCCAGTCCTCTGTTGAAGAGCATCTCGGCTCCTTCCACGATTTAGCTATTGTGGACAATGCTGCTATGAACATTGGGGTGCATATGGCCTTTCTCTTCACTACGTCTGTATCTTTGGGGTAAATACCCAGTAGTGCAATGGCTGGGTCATAGGGTAGCTTAATTTTTAACATTTTAAGGGATCTCCACACTGTTTTCCAGAGTGGCTGTACCAACTTGCATTCCCACCAACAATGCAGGAGTTTGGTGTATGGTTTCAGATCTTACATTCAAGTCTTTAATTCATTTTGAGTTTATTTTTGTATATAGTGGAAGAAAGTGGCCTGATTTCATTCTTCTGCATGTAGCTGTCCAGTTTTCCCAATACCATTTATTAAAGACTGTTTTCCCCATTGTATGTTCCTGCCTCCTTTGTTGAAAATTAATCGACCATACAAGTATGGGTTTATTTCTGGGCTCTCTATTCTGTTCCAATGGTGTATGTGTCTGTTTTTGTGCTGATAACATACTGTTTTGATTACTACAGCTTTGCTCTGTAGTTTGAAATCAGGGATTGTGACACCTCTGGCTGTGTTCTTTCTCAAGATTGCTTTGGCTACTTGGGGTTTTTGGAGTCCCATAAAAATTTCAGATTTCTTTTTCTAGTTCTGTGAATAATGCCATTGAGATTTTAACAGGGATTGCCTTGAAGTTACAGATTGCTTTAAGTAGTATGGACATTTTAACAATATTAATTCTTCTGATCCATGAACTCAGTGTATCTTTCTATTTATTGTTGTTGTCTTCAATTTCTTTTGTGAATGTCTTATAGTTTTCAGATATAGGTCTTTCACCTCCTTGGTTAAATTTGTTCCTCGGTATTTTATTCTTTTTGATGCAATCATAATGGGACTTCTTTTTTTAACTTCTCTGATAGATCATTATTACTGTATAGAAATGCAACAGATTTCTGTATATTTATTTAGTATCCTGAAACTTTTGAATTCATTATTACTTCTAATAGTTATCTGGTGGAGTCTTTAGGGTTTTCTATATATAGTATCATGTTTTCTGCCAATAGTGACAGTTTTACCTTACCAATTTGTATGCCTTTTATTTCTCGTCTTAATGCTGCAGCTGGAAATTCTAGTACTATGTTGAGTAAAAGTGGTGAGAATGAACATTCTGGTCTTCTAGTTCCTGATCCTAGAGGAAAAGCTTTTGGCTTTTCACTATTTAATGTAATATTAGCTGTGGGTTTGTCATATATGGACTTTTTATGTTGAGGTATGTTCCCTCTAAACTACTTTGTTGAGAATTTTATCAGAAATGAATGTTAAATTTTGTCAAATGCTTATTCTGCATCTATTATGATGATCATATAATTTTTATCCTTCATTTTGTTAATGTGGTGCCTCATGCTGATTGATCTGTAAATATTGAACCATCCTTGCATCCCTGGACTAAATCCCACTTGATTGTGGTGAATGATCCTTCTGATGTATTATTGAATTTGGCTTGCTAATATTTTGTCAAAGATTTTTATATCAGTTACCCTTAGCAACAAGATTTAGAATAAAAATATTCCCCCTCCTACCTAGACTCAGAAGTCAAAACAACTAATTAACAGATACAAATTATTAATATAGATAATTATCAGGACAAATTTTGATGCAGTATTGAGGACCAAAGAGAAGCACAGATCTATAAAACTTGAAATAATGGACTCATTTATATAGGGAGAGAAGAAGAACTTTTATATTTATTATATGTGAATCTATCAAAATTATATGTGAATCTATCAAAATTGTTCCAATAAAACCTTAGTTTAAGAACCATATACTCTGATGGAAATACGAAGTCACAAAGTTCCTTCACTATTTATTAAGCATCCCTGGGTGCCAGGGACGTTCTTGTAGGAGAGAAAACAGCAGTACAGAAGACCATGTATAGCTGCTCACCTCAGGAAATTTTCCTCTGATGGTGAGGATGAATTATAATTACTATAAGTAGAGGAAAACATTAGAAGAAATGTTATTTTGTGTGCTCTGAGGCATTAACTTTAAACTTACTTTTGACTTATTTTGCCTATTTTTAAATTAGAAAAAAATATTTTCCCTATGTACTTTTATCACATTTTATTAAGTGTTTGAAACAGTTTTGTTATTTTAATTAGAATTTATCTGAATTCAAGAGCTAAATTTGCTCATTTTCCCTGAAGGTCTGCTTCATTTCCCCTATGTTTCTACCAAGGTTTTTATGTCATTGCAAGAGGACTAATTTCCTTTACTGAAGAGCCATAAATATGAATTCCTTCAAATCAACCCTCTTTGTTATCTTCCCATCCATGCAAATGCAATAATTCCTCATGCAAAAACTTATTTAATTGATCAGAAACTACTATAAGAATGCTAGATTTTAGGGGCGCCTGGGTGGCGCAGTCGTTAAGCGTCTGCCTTCGGCTCAGGGCGTGATCCCGGCGTTATGGGATCGAGCCCCACATCAGGCTCTTCCGCTATGAGCCTGCTTCTTCCTCTCCCACTCCCCCTGCTTGTGTTCCCTCTCTCACTGGCTGTCTCTCTCTCTGTCAAATAAATAATTTAAAAAAGAATCTAAAAAAAAAAGAATGCTAGATTTTAAATATTAAAGAATAAGTAGAAACAAGCACTATGGTACAACTTTTCTGAATAAAACTGATGTTGACATCAATGTCCCATTACCTTTAAAAAAGGTAAAAGAATGAAAGAAACCAGTAACAATAATAATAATACCAAAACAAAAGCAATGGTGATGAAAACACATATGTAGGTGCTTTTGAAGAATGTTTGTGACCAAGATCTCTGGTCCACTTTTATGGATCTCTCATTTAATGTCACCTGAGTCACTCACCTTTCTGCGTATCAGATTCGCTGTACTGGTTCAATATTTACTGACTGCTTACGACATATAAAGCACAGCCCTAAAGGTGAGCCAACACAGCTGCTTCACCGTTTGTTCTCTTTCTACCTTTGCACACTTGCACCACAAACTCCAGGAGGGTAAAAGGTGATGCCAGTCAGCCCAGTATTTGTGTGAGAGTAACCTTGATCTTGACCACTCCTTGGATGAGGTGAACTCTGAAGTGAGTTATGCAGGAAAGAAAATGTTGACTGCAAATAAGAAAGGATCCCTGTCCTCCCAGAAGACATTTAGGATAGAAGTCACAAGATTAGTCAAACAAGTTTAGTGTTAAAGAGGAGAAAATCATAGTCAGCTTTAAAAAGGGGAGCTCAAGACTTTCCCCTTCTTTGCTATTCTGCATGACTCAGCCTGTTACAGGGTCAGGCATCAACAGGGCCCCTTGGTGGAGGGTAGTATACTTGATGTGATCAGGGGGCCGTATGTGGCCTTACACTGTGCCCTTTGAGGGTCTCTTCTCCTTTTGATTCTTCCACTCTTGAGATTGACAATCTCTTTTTATTCTTTCTGTGGAGAAGCAGACCTGGGGTGAGTGGCTTAGATTCAATTCTAGCTCCCAGAGAGAAATGTCCTTCCCTTCTCTTTGCAGGTGGTTTCTTCTTTGGATCCTTCTTTCTGTAGTTCTCCATGCCATGAAACCAGGAGACTACAGAGCAGACATAGGAAAAAGGGACCAGAAATATGCTGGGCTTACTCTTAAGGAAATCTGTAGACCAGTCTGGAGCCTTCAGAAGAGAAAGACTTATTCCCCTTGCTGCTGAGGATGTTAAGATGATCTTCAATCATCAACCCTCTTTGAAAAGGGATTGCCTTAACTAAGAAAACTGCCTTGCTCAAAGTTATACCTCCTTCCAGGGACAGCTTACATTCACAATCTATTCCTACTTGAGGAAACTCTGAAAAGCCATCCCAATTCCAGAGCTACCCTTGAAGTCAGTAAAGGCCTTCATGGGGACTGCATTATTGCTCAACTTCTCCCTCTGCCCAATCCTGCTTTCTGTTCATCCCTTTGATGGCCCAATAGCAATACCTAATCAATGTACTGTTTATTAAAAAAAAAATAATAAAATAGTAGAAACCATTCATAGCTTACCAGCTATACAAAAGCAGGTGATATTTGGCCCATGGGCTGTAGTTCGCTAAGCCTTGCTCTATTACCCTTGCTCTATAACTTTGCTCTTCCCTGAATTAAGTCAGCTTTGGGAGTCTTCGTATCAGCATGTGTCATATGATGCCCACTTCCAAAGTTAAAATGCGTAAGCTAGAAATGCTTACATTTAAGTCATTTGTAGGCAAATCAATAATGCCACCAACTCAGAAATATTAAGCAAAACCATTTACATGAACAAAAACATTCTCACTCTCCATGCTGTATTTTTTCATGAAATCAAAAGACTTTGTTTTGTTGGTTTGAGGGCCAAACATTTGAAGTGGAGTATGAAGTCACCTGGAAAAGAAAAACATTATCAACAATTAGATGTAAAGTTCTGGAGCTGTGATAGAGTGGTTTTCTATAATTTTCTTACTTTGAATTTCGTGGACTCTGGCAGGAGGCTTCAGAAAGGCTCAATATCACCTTCAGGTGTAATTTACATTGAGAAGAAGCTACATAGAAATGACTTACTGAACCTGTCCACCGAGAGACCTAATATCTGTCCACCAAGAGGCCTAATATCTGTCCACCGAGAGACCTAATATCTGTCCACCAACAGACCTAATATCTGTCCACCGAGAGACCTACTATCTGTCCACCGAGAGACCTAATATCTGTCCACCAAGAGACCTAATATCTGTCCACCAACAGACCTAATATCTGTCCACTGAGAGACCTAGTATCTGTCCACCAACAGACCTAATATCTGTCCAGTAGCTATTGTGACCTCAGGTTAGCTATCCCAGTGCCCTATTCTTCAGCCACTCTAGCAGTGAAAATGGACATGACATCCCTGGAACCTTCTGCCTTCCATCTCAGAACCAGCAACAGCGGTTGTCCCCTTAAGGGCTGAGTACTCAAAAATGTTCATATGATGAATTATTGTGAGTAAATAAATAAATGAGGAGCTCAAAAAAGATGCTCAAGTGAAACTATCCTCCCCTTTGATTTTGTTGTTCACTTCCTGCTCAGGCTTCATTGCAAACTATGGATAGAAAAAAATTTCAGTGGTCTATTTGACATTAATACCTAGTCAAGGTCAACCTTGTATGAAAATAGATTCTATTTTCAGTTTTAAAATTCTAATTAACTTCGTATCAGATAACTGATTTTTTTCATAAAACATAAGAGAATATTGCATTCTAGATTAGAATTAAAATTTCCCAGAAGAGAGTGTCTAGAATAGAAATCTGATATGATTCATGTTTCCCTTTTTTCCCCTTCTCTGTTGTAGGTGTAATCTTTTTAGAGGAATTCACGGTTAATCCTATAATGATATCTGAACGAAAATCGGTGAGGGTAGAGTAGGCCTGATTTTTCTAACCATAAACACTATCAATTAGAGCTAGAAATAACTTTGGGAAACCATGGCCACAAAGACTATGGTTAAACTAAAAATAACATGATACAATTTGAAGGGGGTGGATGACGGTGGTTCAGACAAGAGTCTTTCCTTTATTGCAGGTTTTCAGGCAGAGGTCACTATGAAGGCAACCATTGTGGTTTCCGACATAGGTCCTCAACATAATTCTCTTCCCTTATTGGACTTCCCATCTCCCTAAACTCCCTCAGACTTGCTCTTTTCTGGGAAACTTGATCAGGCACCTTCTTCACTTGAGACTGAGAGACAGAACATCAGAACAGAAAGAGGAACCAGGAAGGAGGAGTAAAAGTTGAGCGTCAGATAGGACTTTCTCTTAATAATGGTGCCTAAACTTTTTTTTTTCTTCCCCACCATGGCCCATGGCCTCCCACATCTACCTGAGAAATGGTGGGATTTGTCTACTTTTGAGCAAACTTCAGTCCAGCTCGCACTGGCACTTAAACCTTACAACCAAGCAGTGTTTCATACTGCTTTACAGATCAACTGTTTTCTCACTAGTTAGCACCACTTTATTTTATTGAAGAGAAAAACAAATCTTTATAGAATAATAAAGCTACATAATGGCACTCGATGCAGCTCCGTCACACTTTGGAAACTTCAAACATGAACTGAGTAACCATCCTTTAAGAGAAAGGGGACATGATTTGAAATAGTGATATTGCCTGGCCATTCAAGTAATAAAGCCATTATATAAAAGAAATAATACAGGAGAAAATTGGGTTACAGAATAACCCATAAAGTTGAAGGCCAAAAGTTAGAGGCTTCTCGGGTCAATGCTATCTTGCTCACATCCTGAAGGGAGCGCATTCCTCTCCTTGTGGCAAGACACTACTACATGATACCCATCTCTTCTTTGTTACCAACAGAAACTTCATTTTGTTTAGGGGAAACAGTGTGTCCGAGCTAAACACACACACACACCGTATTTTCCAACTTTCCTTGTAGTTCCACATGTCCATGTGACATGGTTCTGTCCAGTGAGACGTAAGTGATAGTATGTTCCCGGGGAAATTTTGCATAAACAAACTCCACGTTCCGTGCCTCTTTCCTTCACCTTTCCCCTTCTTTCTTAAAGGCACGATGTCTGGAAGCAGAGGAGCCAAGTCCTAATCATAATGAAGAGATGCCAAGACGAGGGCGCAGGGCAGAAGGAGCTCCGGTACCAGCCCTGGATAGCTTTCTCTGGGCTTGTTCATAAGGAAAAAATAAAGCCTTCTGTGTCTCAGCCATTGTCATTTTGATAAGTTGAGCCAAACATAATCCCTAAGCAACTCATCTTGACAGTTAAGGAGCCCACAGCCGTCTTCACTGACCAAAGTCACCTGGCTGATATGTACCAACGCCATGGTTCAAATCCACATCTGTTTCTCGGGAGCCCCCCTCTGTCCACGTCTTTGTCTTTGCCTCTGCCTCCTCCAGTGAGTCCTGGCACCTGTGGTATTTAGCTATGGCTCAAGTTCCTAAACATGATTCCCTTCACAATGTTAAATAACAGACTTCTCTCCTGTCTGACCTTCTCATGCCAGAAATGAGTTCACAGGTTTTTTTGCCATTGTTCTTTGGAAAACCAAAGGAAGTTCAGGGCAAGCTTTGTAAAGAAGAGGGCACTGGACCTGGGCCATGCAGGATGTCAGGGATTTTACTGACTGCGGTCATGGAAGGAAAGTCATTTCAAGCAAAATAAGCCCTTTGTGCAAAAGCATAGGGAGATCAACCCCAGTTTGGTCGGAGCAGAGACTATGTGAAGGCTATATTTACTTTTTGTAAGTATTTTTTTCTTTTTAATAAGGTAACATTTTATTTATTTTGAAAGATTTTTCCTGTCAAGGGGAGGCTCTATTTTTAGTATGATATCAAAAACAAAGAAAATTAAATACAAAAATAGGCAATATCAGCCACTACTAGCTGTGGTAGAATTACATTTCCCTATTTTCTCTCTTACTTAGTTGCAAAGGAATATTAGTGTACCACAAAGCCTCTCTGCACTGAACCGGAATGCGTATTTGTAAATTTCACTGTATTGGTGCTAAGAATATTTACATACTAAGTTCCTGAATAGTCTTGAACACGAGGTAAATACCCATTTAACACCTAGTTGTTCTTTTTTATTTTAAGCAGTCATAATAAGTGGACATGGTTAATTTGCTTTATGATTTTATACCAGCTGAACTCTGTACAGATTGTATTTTTACCATTCTATGATACAACATATCCCAGAAATAGGTCTTTGATGTGAGATTTTCAGAACATATAATATCTTAAGAATAGCATAAAGTGCTTTCCAGGCGATCATACATTACTTCAACACCATTAGCTAATAGGAAGTAGTGACAGTTGAAACTCAGCCATTAATAATTTTTTTAAAGATATTAATTACAAGATCCCTTATCAGCTGTGCTGCTGTGTTAAAAAACATCTTACGACCTCTATCAAATGCTATTACATTTTTGCAAACAGTTTCAGCAAACAACCACAGAGGCCCTATGAATACTGAATGTACTTGCCTGGGGTTTGGCATAATTTTTTTTTTAAGAGTTATTTATTTATTTGAGAGAGAGCACAAGTGGTAGGAGGAGCAGAGGGAGAGAGACAAGCAGATTCCCCACTGAGCTCGAAGCCCGACGCGGGGCTCCATCCCAGGACCCTGTGATCGTGACCTGAGCTGAAACCAAGAGTCAGATGCTCAACTGACTGAGCTACCCAGGTGCCCCTGGCCCAACTTTTCTAAAACATTTTTTTTTAACTGTAGGCTAGTGCTGCTTTTCATCCATCATCTATTCTCTAATAATGGCTTCTCTACATGTGCTGACAATCAGTTGTCATCCCAGATATGCCTTAACATGCTTGCACATGACTCTTTTTCAACATGATTATCTATTCAAAAGAAAAAGTGGAAATATACACTGACGAATCAAGAAGGCATATCTTTATTTATGATGCCTATTTCCAAGGAATGTATTGAGATTCCCAGTTAACTACCTAGGGACTAATCTTCTAAAACATTTGCACATTTCAGGCCTATCACTCTGTAGTGAGTTGCAATCAGATAAGCTGCTGCATTGCTACCCCCGTTTTAAGATTCTTTATTACCACAACATTTTATGTACCTGTTTTCCACGATCGAAATAAAAGGTTATGTTACATAAATGTAGCTTTATTTACTTTTAAAAAATTATTTATGCCCTAAATATTTCCAAAATTATTTTGGAGGTACTATACAGTGAAAAATGGAGATGCAATTAAACCACAAACAACACTGAGTTTTAAAAAGTGCTGAATAATGAATCTGTAGGAGATGCTGGTACCAGATAAACCTAAGGAGACTACAGCAGTTGAATGATTAATTGACCTCTGAACTTGAGGGCAGCAAGAGCATAAAACAAAAACAGAAGTGTGACGTGTTACATCGCGCTAACTGTAAATGAAGCAAATGGTTTGCCGAGAGTCGTTTGAAAGCCTTTATAGAATACCAGTCACATAGTAGATTGTTCTTCAGCTGGGTGCAGAAGCCTGGGAATTTTTTTCAGTGCAGATGGGCCCTGGGCTCTACTGGAGACACTAAATGGACAGCAAAAGTTGAGAACCAAACTATGTGATAGGCAGTTTTTTGATGATAAAAAAAATAATTGTAATTGAAGTATAGTTGACATACAACATTATATTACTTTGCTGTGTAATGTTGGTTGATTTGACAATTATGTACATTATGAAATGGTCACCACTGTAAGTGTAGTCACCATGTGTCGCCATACAGCGTTTTTACATATTATTGACTATGTTCCCTATGCCGCACTTTTCATCCCTGTGACTTATACTTTATTAAGTGGAAGTTTGTTCCCGTTAATTTGTCTCACCTATTTCGCCCATCCCCCACCATCCTCTCCCTCCCCGTAAGCAACCACCAGCTTATGCTCCGTATTTATGAGTCTGTTTTGCTTTTTGTTTGTTGTTTTTTAGATTCCACAAATAAGTGAAATCATATGGTTATTGGTCTTTCTTTGTCTGACTTATTTCACTTAGCATAATGTCCTCTAGGTCCATCCTTGTTGTTGTAAAAGGCAAGATTTCCTCCTTTTCAAAGGCTGAGTAATTCCTCCATTGTATGTGTGTGTGTGTGTGTGTGTGTGTGTGTGTGTGTGCGCGCGCACCACATCTTCTTCATCCATTCATTATTGATGGACACTTAAGTTGCTTCTGTATCTTGGCTACTGTGAATAATGCTGCATTAAACATAGGGGCACATATATCTCTTCAAATTAGTGTTTTTGTTTTTTGGGGAATAAATACCCAGACATGGAATTACTAGACCATTTGATATGTCTATTTTTAATTTTTCTGAGGAATCTCCATACTGTTTTAAATAGTGGCTGCTCCAATTTTAATTCCCACCCACAGTGTGCCAAGATTCACTTTTCTCCACGTCCTTGCCAAAATTTGTTATGTCTTTTTGATACCAGCCATTCTGACTGGTATGAAATGGTATCTCCTTGTGGTTTTGATTTACATTTCCCTGATTAGTAATACTGAACAACTTTTTGTGTGTCTCTTGGCCATCTGAATATCTTCTTTGGAAAAATGCTTATCTGGGTCCTCTGCCCATTTTTAATCAGATTATTTTGTTTTGGTTTTTGTTTTTGTTTGGCTTGGTTTTGGGGTTTTTTTTGTTGTTGTTGTTTTGGTAGGGTTTTTTGTTTGTTTGTTTTTGTCTTGAGTTGTATGAGTCCTTTATATATTTTGGATGTTAGATCATTCACAGATATCTTCTCCCATTCAGTAGGTTGGCTTTTTGTTTTGTTGATGGTTTTCTTAACTGTGCAGAAGCTTTTTAGTTTGATGTAGTCAAGACTCATTTATTTTTGTTTTTGTTTCCCTTGCCTGAGGAGACAGGTCCAGAAAAACTGCTAAGTCCAACATCCAAGAGATTATTGCTTATGTTTTCTTTCAAGACTGTTATGGTTTCAGGTCTTACATTAAGATCTTTAACCCATTTTGAGTTTATGTTTGTGTCTGGTGTAAGAACATGGTACAGTTTCATTCTTCCGCATGTAGCTGTCCAGCTTTCCCAACACTATTCATTGAAAAAACCATCATTTCCCCATTGTATATTCTTGTCTCCTTTGTTGTATACAAATTAGCCATCTAACCGTGGGTTTATTTTTGGACTCCCCATTTTGTACTATTGATGTATTTTTGTGCCGCTGTCATACTGCTTTGATTACAATAGCTTTGCAGTATAGTTTGAGATCCCAGATTGTGTTTGCTCTTCTTTGTCAAGATTGCTTTGGCTATTCAAGGTCTTTGTGTTTCCATAGAAATTTTAGAATTATTTGTTCTAGTTCTGCAAAAAAATGCCATTGGGATTTTGACAGGGATTGCACTGAAGCTGTAGATTGCTTCGGGTAGTATGGACATTTTAATAATGTGAATTCTCCGAATCCATGTGCATTGTATGTCTTTCCATTTATTTGTGTTGTCTTCAATTTCTTGCCTTATAGTTTTCAGAGTGTAGATCTTTCACCAACTTGGTTAAACTTATTCCTAGGTATTTTATTCTTTTTGATGTGTTTGTAAACATGACATTTTTCTTAATTTCGCTAATAGTTCATTATTACTGTATCGAAATGGAACAGATTTTTTTATATTAATTTAGTATCCTGCAACTTTACTGAGTTCATTTATTCCAATAGTTATTTGATGGAGTTTTTAGGATTTTCTATATGTAGTATTATGTTGTCTGTAAATAGTAACAGCTTTACTTCCTTACCAATTCAGATATGTTTTATTTCTTTTTCCTGTCTGATTGTTGCAGCTAGGATTTCCAGTACTATGTTAAAAAAAAAAAGTGGTGAGAGTGGACATCCTTTCCTTGTTCCTGATCTTAGAGAAAAAGCTTTCAGGTTTTCCGTATTGAGTATGATGTTATCTGTGGGTTTGTCATTACGGCCTTTATTATTTATGGCCTTTATGTTCCTTCTAAACCCACTTTATTCAGAGTTTTTATCATTCAACTGATGTTGAATTTTGTTAAATACCTTTTCTGCATCTACTGAAATGATCATATATTTTTGTTCATTCTGTTAATGTGTCTCACATTAATTCATAGATATTAAAGCATTCTTGCATCCATGGAGTAAATCCCTCTATATCCTGGTGAATGATCCATGTAATATGCTGTTAAATTCAGTTTGCCTGTGGCGCCTGGGAGGCTCAGTCATAAAGCGTCTGCCTTCGGTTCTGGGCGTGATCCCAGAGCCCTGGGATTGAGCCCCACGTCGGGCTTCCTGCTCCGCTGGGAGCCTGCTTCTTCCTCTCCCACTCCCCCTGCTTGTGTTCCCTTTCTCACTAGTTATCTCTCTGTCAAATAAATAAATAAAATCTTTAAAAAAAATAAAAATAAAAAATAAATTCAGTTTGCTAATATTTGGTTGAGGATTTTTGCATCTATGTTCATCAGGAATATTGGTCTGCAATTTTTTTTTTCTTGGTTGGTTGTGTCTTTGTATGGTTTTGGTATCAGGGTAATGCTGGCCTCAGAGAATGAATTTGGAAGCATCCTCCTTTCATTTTTTTGGAATATTTTGGAAAAGATAGATATTAACTCTTCTTTAAATGTTTGATAGAACTCACTGAATCTACGGGTCCTAGGCTTCTGTTTGTTGGGAATTTTTTGATTACTGATTTAATTTTGTCACTAGTAATTGGTCTGTTTTGATTATCTATTATCCATTCAGACTTGGAAAATCATATGCTTCTAGGAAGTTACTCATATGTTCTATGTTGTCCAATTTGTTGGCACATAATTTTTTGTAGTATTCTCTTATAATCCTTTGTATTTCTATGGTGTTAGTTGTAACTTCTCTTTCATTTCTGATTTTATTGATTTGAGTCCTTTTTTTTTCTTGATAAATCTAGCTATAGGTTTTGTTTGTTTAAAGATTTTATTTACTTGAGAGAGAGAGAGAGAGAGCACACAAGCAGGGGGAAGGGGCAGAGGGAGAAGCAGACTCCCCACTGAGCAGAGAACCTGACACAGGACTCCATCCCAGGACTCCGAGACCATGACCTGAGCCTAAGGCAGATGCTTAAGCGACTGAGCCACCCAGGTGCCCATAGCTATAGGTTTTTAAATTTCCTTTATCTTTTCAGAGAACCAGCTCTGAGTTGCATTGATCTTTTCTATTGTTTGTTTGTTTATTTATTTTTATTATGTTCAGTTAGCCAACATATGGTGCATCATTAGTTTTTGATGTAGTGTTCAACGATTTATTACTTGCATATAACATCGAGTGCTCATCACAACACGTGCCCTCCTTAATACCTATCCCCTGCTTACTCCATCCCCCTACCCCCCTCCCTTATGTAACCCCCAGTTTGTTTCCCGTAGTCCAGAGTCTCTCGTGGTTTGTCTCCCTCTCTGATTTCTTCCCATTCAGTTTTCCCTCCCGTTCCCTGTGGTCCTCAGTGCTATTCCTTATGTTCCACATATATGTGAAACCGTATGATAATTGTCTTTCTCTGCTATACTTACTTCAGTTAGCATAATCCCCACCAGTTCTATCCATGTCGATTCAAATGGTAGGTATTCATCCTTTCTGATGGCTGAGTAATATTCCATTGTATATATGACCCACATCTTTATCCATTCATCTGTTGAAGGACATCTTGGCTCCTTCCACAGTTTGGCTATTGTGCACATTGCTTCTATGAACATTGGGGTGCATGTGCCCCTTCTTTTCACTACATCTGTATCTTTGGGATAATTACCCTGTAGTGCAATTGCTGGGTTGTAGGGTATGTTTTTTTGTCTCTGTTTCATTTATTTCTATGGTTTTTATTATTTCCTCCTTCCTACTAACTTTGGGCTTTATTTTTTTTTCTAGATTGTTTATTTGGATTTTTCTTGTTTCTTGAAATAGGCCTGTACCACCCTAAACTTCCCTCTTAAATGTGCTCTTGCTACATCCCATAGTTTAAACTACTGTGTTTTCTCTTCACGAGTAGCAGTTTCTCAGCGACCACAGCTAGAAGGCCCCAAGGAGGCTTGAAGCACATTGTGCTTTGTGTGTTAAATGAGGTCTCTCTCCAAACCCAGCCTCTCCTGCTCTGCATCACCTTGGCTCTTGGAGTCAGATCTTCACAGAAGAAAGGACTATAAAGAATGTGATGGGTTGCTCTTCAGGACTAGTTTAATCAACAGTGCCGATTCCTTCTTTTTCACATGGCTGTTCTTCACTGGCACTCATAAAAGCCAAGGGCATGATACTAAACTATAGATTATCAAAAGCATTTATTTGGAGAGCTAAAGTCGTATAATAATTCTCAGGTAATCTGACTCAATATGGGGTAAAGCAAAGTGCGTGATTAGCAGGTCTAGAAGCTAGACCACTTTTCTCTGGTAAGTATGGATTTTTTCAATAGACAGAGTGAAAATTCCAAATCCCTGTGACACAAAATGGCCTGGTATGATGGTGGGTATCGAGAACCATTTGAGTATGAGACCGAAGACAGACTGCTAGGGGGCTATTACAATAGTTCGAGGGAAAAGAATAAGGAATTGAATTATGGTCACAAAAAAAAAAACAAACAAACAAAAGTGAGAGAGAGAAAATAGAGATATTAGTGGATTTGGTATTAGAAAGAGTCTTAGTAGAGAGGAATCAGAATTCACAGGATTCCTGACACTTATGCCAGTTAAGGTAAATTAGTCATAATAATTAAATAGAATAAAAGGCTTTATGGACACATGTATTTGTACTATTGTCTATACACAGACAGCTCTAAGTAACCAAATGCTCAGGGAAAGGGAAATCGGTAAGTAAGCTGTGACGAGAAGGAAGGACATCACTGAACAATCTGACTACATACCTGGACTTAGGAAAACAAAAATTCTGCACAGAACCTGAGGTCCACTCCTGTCCTGAGTTCATATGATTGTCTTTACCTTTTTATCATGGAAGCCAAGGTCGCTCGACCTGGCAGGGATATGGAAATCTGAGAAGGGTGGAAGGGTGGGGCATGATTTGCCTGTGGCCAGAGAGTTCAGGCCCAGAGCGATCTGAAAGGCTGGTCCTAGCAGAGCCCCCAACCCAGTACACCACCTGCCGGCAGCCAGGCGTGGAGAGAGAGGTGGGGCCTCAGGGTGTCAGAGCAACTGAGTTCAGAGCGAGAGTAGGAGGTAGACCGGGAAGAGAATCACTCGAGAGTTTTTGTAAAATATCTCCTCGTTCGTGGGTTAAGAGGGCAGAGTTAAAGACTCGGAACTGGTACGAGCAATCATAGTTTCTCCACCTAGGAAATGAGATAAGGAGCTCACTCATTTGCTTTTCCCATATTTCTCCTGTACAGTCCATTCGAGTGGGCACAAATATCCCAGCAGAGTTGTGGGACAGGCGTTCTGCTAAAGACAGCATAGCTTTATCTCAGCATTGTACCAACCCCAGAGACTCCAGTTTTCATGACGCTGAAGGAAATGTATTAGCAAGGACCCATAAACTGGAGTCCCTTCTGTGATCATGCTTTTTTTATACTGTGTTCCAGACAATAAGCACGTACAATGAATACATTTAGCAACAAAATGAGGACTTCTAGGATGGTGCTGTGCATGCCAAGAGCGCTGTGGTGTAATTTCTGTGTGGGTATTGTAACTTTGCTCTTTAGAACTCTTAAGGGATCCACATTTGCCTGCTACAGAAAGGAGGATGTGGTTAGTTATGCAGTTCACTGTAACGTGAGAGGCCCCTTGGTGTGCAGGAGAGAGTTTTGGATTTGAAGACAGAAGACCAGTGCTACTTTACCAGCTGTATGATCTCAGGCAAGTCATAATCGGAGCCTCAGTTTCCCCTTCTATAAAATGAGATGAATGGTTCCTTTCTCATCTTTCAAACTTGTGACAACTATGAATATTAAAAATAAACTTTATAAAAATATCTATAATTATCTATGGAGCACTGCAGAAAATAATATTCCTATGGCGTACTGAAATGCGTTGCTACCTGTTACCGAAATCCCTCAACACCACAGGGAAGTACTACGTCACTACGGCATTTAAATCTGATGACCCCCAAACCTATACAGCTAGACAGGTTCCACCAGTCGCTTACCCATGCTATTGCAAGCAACATCTTTCTAAAGGTTAAGTTCTATCATAACAGTCTTCTAAAATTTTTCATTGTCATGGTTCTCAGTATAGAACCAAGCCTTTAGCAGACCTCACTAGGCCTTTCACGAGCGGCCCCACCTCGTCCCCAGAATCCTGTTCACATAGCTCTCCTTCTGCTCCAGAATCCAGACATGCTGACCTGCACTTGCCTGAGTGTGTAGCCACCTTCCCATCTCTGTGTATTGTTAATGCTGTTTCTGGAATAATTTTCCTATTTAGCTTCCCTTGTACAGTTTTTCAGGGCTCAATTTAAATACCACTTCTTGGGGCGCCTGGGTGGCTTAGTCGGATAGCTGTCTGACTCTTGATTTCAGTTCAGGTCATGATCTCAGGGTTGTGAGATCAAGCCCTGCGTCACATTCCGCACTCAGCAGGGAGTCTGCTCGAGATTCTCCCTCTCTCTCTGTCCCTCCCCCCACCCAAATGCGTGTTTGGACACGCGATCTCTCTCTCTCTCAAATAAATCTTAAAAAATAAATAAATAAATAAATAAATAAATAAATAAATAAATACCACTTCTTCCAACAAGCCTTTAATAATCTCTGCCTTGCACCACTCTTAACACACACACACACACACACACACACCCTGGCTTTCCATCTCCATAGCCTACATTTTCCATTACACTTCTCATACTGTATTTATTTTTTCTCTGTTTTCTCTACCAGATGAGCTCCTTGAGGGCAAGTACTGAGACTTTCAGTGTTTTCTCTCCAACGACTTGCTCCATGCCTGGCACATGCCTGATTCTGGCCAAGTGTGAAGAGTTGAGTAGATTTACCCAGAAGGAATCTTTCAAATCCCTGCCCAGACAGGAGAAGCTTTTCTTTAATTAGGCATGACCTTGAGGTTTTCCAGCAGATGGAAAAAAAAAAAAAAAAAAAGTTCAGTTGTTTAATCATAGGCCCTGTCTTTGGCCAAAGACATTTTAAAGGAAGATTTACAACTATCTGGTTATTCTTCAGAGCAGCCACAGCGAACAGGAGAAGGCTCCTTTTATTAGGCTACAGGCCAGAGGAGAGATCAGTGGGGAGTGTTCCCAAAGCCCAGAACACAGCTGGCACTTCAAATAGGAATGAAGAGTCCATGGGAGTCAAAGGGCCAAAGAGAGCCACTCCCGTGTGGGCACACCCCTTAGTCCCTCTGCTTATGGGAGAGAGGACTCCCTCCCAGCAGCCCGAGCTTGCCCTGGATGCACCCCTGGGGCAAAGGCAGAGGAAGAGAAGAGAAGTTTTGAGTACTTACCTAGAAATTTCTTTACTTTACAAATTATAGAAACCTACTTGGCCACTACTCCTTCCTCAAAAACAACCGCGCTCTGCATTATAATAGTGATTAGATTCGTGTTGATAGCTGAACAGAGCTAGGCGCCATAGAGGAAGCCCAGGAGACGTGCTCCCTCCACATTAGACCTTGCTGTCTAAGAAGTGGTTCCCTGTCCCCTCCTTCACGTGTGCTCGCACACACGTACCCACACATCCACTCCACACCCACAGTCAGTCCACCACTCAGGAGTGTGCTGGTGTCCGAGACAGCATAAAAATCCCTTGGAATGTCAACGCTCATCCTCCCATTTTCCCTTAGCAGAGTGGATGGATAATCTGCTTAGATCAACCAAAATAAAGGAGTGGGGGAACTTTGCTTAACTGTTTGAGCTACAGTGTGCTTTTCATTTTCTGCTCTCAATTACCTTTCAGGCAGATGGAAGGATGGAGGTGACACACCCCCACGCACGTGCCCCTCATCAAGCGTTTCTCTTACCATTCTCCCGGCTGCCAAAGACGAGAGCAATGTTCTCTATCACTGGGTCTCCTTCAATACTTTAGCAGATTCTTAGCCTGAAAATCTGTACTTCTGGTGATATTTCTGGCTTACTTTACGCTGGGCTTCATCCATATTCATTTTCTTCAAAAAAAGGACTCCAGAAAAAGAAGGAAAAACCAAAGGAGGTTAAGGATGATGACATTATTTATTGACAATACTTCATTCTTCAACCATTTTAACTTACAATTAGATGGGTTAGATTGGAAACACCCAAATTAGTTCCAATGATATTAAGAGATTAGGGAAAGAATCAAGGGCGATGAGAATGTGCAAATCCTAGTGATTTATGTTTCATTCTTTTTGCATTTATGCAGTGAGCATGCATGTAGGGTTGCCAGATTTAGCAAATAAAAATAGAGGCTTTCCGGGGCGCCTGGGTGGTTCAGTTGTTAAGCGTCTGCCTTTGGCTCAGGGCGTGATCCCAGGGTCTTGGGATCAAGCCCCACGTTGGGCTCCTCCGATGGGAGCCTGCTTCTTCCTCTCCCACTCCCCCTGCCTGTGTTCCCTCTCTTGCTGGCTGTCTCTCTCTCTTTAAAAAATAGAGGCTTTCTGGTTAAAATTGAATTTCAGATAAACAATGAGTGATTTTCTTTTTTAGTGTAAATATGTCCCAAAGATTGCATAGGACATACTTATATCAAAGAACATATCATTTTTTGTTTAACTGGACACCTTCTATTTTATCTGGCAACCCTACAGGTATTGCTGTGGTAATAGTTAAAAGAAAAACAACATACAGGACACACAAAATGTTAGCAGCAGTTCTCTCTAAATGATGGCATTTCTGCTCATTTCTAAAAATTTTTATTAAACTTCTCCAAAATTTCCATATTTTTAACATAATTTTTATAATTAGAACTAAAAAAAAAATCTGATAAAAAACAAACCAACCAACCAACCTCTGGGTCAAGTGAGGCTAATATTTAGATAGTTGGTATCCAAAGAAAACATAGTTACTCAGGAAACAGAATCTATGTTCCTCTCCTAGATAGTGGGCAGAAGAATGAGCTAAGGACCCAGGACCATCACCCATGGACTAGCTGGAGAGCTAATATTTGATTTAAACCCAGAAATTCAAAATATGAAGAAACTTTTCTCTCAATAAGAGCATTCCTGCAGTTGAATGCCCTCGAGTGGGGCGCAAAAGAATAGGGGTCATCGTTCAAAAGTGAAAAAGAGAACAGCAAGGGTTTTCTTTAATTGTCAAAGCGTCCAAATTAGAAAAAGTGTGAATTCAAATTTCCTAATGTATGATCCAACAATTCTTGTGTTTGGGCTTGCAATTACCCTACCTCTTCTTAATTCATCACTGTCCTACTGCGTAAGTGGACAGTAACAAACAAATCAAAATTCATGCCCACCAACAATGCTCTTATAACTTCAGCATTACAGGCCATAGATCCCCTGAAGCTTCGCGGTCCTTCCAGAATCATGAAGATTTGCTTTAAGAGCAAATAAAGTTACTTTGTTGTTAGTAATAAAAACCTAAAGTTGTTTTTTCCCATGACTTAACAAATAGCATCAAAGAACTTGCATTAACATTTCACATAAGTCACAGACACCAAATTTGTTTTGATTTTCATTCATTTCTAAATTCACTTCAAAGATGATTTGTTGAGATTTTGATAGTCTCTGTGGTTTTACAAATCACCCTAGGAAATGGTTCCTCACGAATTTGTTAGGATTTGTAATAAGTTTACATGATTAATGACTGTTACAAGTTACTAAGAGCTTCACGTAATAAATATTAAATATCCATTGTGGAATTACTGGGTCTTATGCAGAGTTGCTTTTGCAGCGAGAGATGCTGTGAAAGGTCTCAAGGGAAACAAAAATGTCAAAAGCAAGCCTGCCACTTAGTAGAAGCCTTGAGCTCCAACTTCTGAGTTTCGCTGGACGGTTCTCCCACCCCAGCCCTGCCGGTAGGAGGGTGTGTGGGGGGCAGAACTTTCAGAGAGTCCAGATAGCCTCTCAGGGTTTCTTGACTTTTGGGTTTGGTTTTTATTTCTGCTGTGTTGTAGGTTTAGTATTCCAAGACAGGTAGGAACCATGTGAAATAAGAAGGAAGGGTGTTCTCTGCCTGTGAATTTTCTTGGGTGATGAAAAAGCTCACCTTTGATTTCAGAGATGCAAGAGAAACAGGGCTGCCTTGCCAATAAGACCACCTCCCGCTCTTCTCACTTCAGAAACGCCGTCCTTGTGAAGCTCAGAGTGCTAGGTGAGCAGCCAGTGGCCTTCAGGATGCCACAAGCAGCTGTGGGACTGCTCGGGCTGCTTGCGACATTGGCAAACTGGAGGAAACCAACGACCCAGAGATGGAAGACAGTGATTTTGTTTGCCACTCATTTAATAACATTTCAAGGGGGTGATATGGACAAGAGTGGGGAGCAAGTTGCAAGAAAAGATGAGCGGGGTCTTACCATGCCTCAGAACTCACCCATCCTCTTCACCCGGGTTTGCTAGGGTTGATGGAGTCACTTTAAGAAACTGTTGATCATATCTCTTTCATTCAGAAAAGAATGTATAACTTAGATCCAACCAGGAAGAATTAAAGACCAGTGTTTCAATAAGCAGATATTTTCAAAATCTTTGTCCCTAAGATCACAGTAGACATGTCTTCTAATAATATCCTGAAAAGAATGTAAAGAGAAAGGGCAGAGGTCTGAGGAAGAAATAACTTCCCTGGAACCTGGGATCTGGGTGCCCAGCCGCCACAGGCAGGCACCCCTTGACTCTCTTCCTTCCTTTCCCTGGAATATTCTAAACAGGAATCAAATCCAAGGGCAGAATGTTCTGAGTTTTGTTCAAAATGGGGAGTCCAGCTTCTGTGTTGCTTTCTGGGAAGATGTTTTTGGGAAAACTTTTTCTCTTCTCAGCATACTCACTTCCAACAGCCTGAGATTTGACTGTGATTTACACTGATCATGAAACCAGAACTACCCCTGAATCAGGACACAGAAAAATCGTAAGCTCCTTGGGATAAATTTGAGAAACAGGCAGTTCCCAACCAGTTGTAGAATCAGAGTTCATCTCTCAGACATCCTTGGAAACTCAGAATATATTTTCCTGTAGAGATAGGTTAGACCGCCCCACAGCCAGGGGCACTCATCCCAGAGCCGAGACCGTGTTGCACCAGGAACATTCTAGAACCTAATCATCACTGCTTCTGAGAAAACACATCACGTTTCAAACAGCGTTACCAGAACCACAGCCCTCTCCCTCTCCTCAGTTCCCCGTCTTTCAACTCCCATCCTGCTGAGCCACAGGGGGGCTCCTCCCAGTGTGCAGCAAGCCAGGCCCAATAAATCTGGGTGTGGCCGTGGGGGGGTATCTACAGGGTAGGGCTTGGCTGAGAAGCGTCCAGCGGGGAAGCAGGAGTCCATGAGAATCTCCAGATGTGAGAATTATAGGGCTAAGCCCCCCCAGTGAGATCTTTCAGTGGAATTCTACAGGAACAGCCCCCACTGGGTCTGGTGGAGGCAGGAGGAAGGCTCCAGCAGGGAGTGGTAGAAAGAACCAGATGGGGAAGGGAAGCAGTGCCAGCTAGTGGAACAGAGGATTAAGGGCAGTCACTTTCTTGGGTAATGGTTTCAGCAGGGGCTCCTGCGGAAACCGAGGAGAATGGCAGCAGTTGAGATTTTCTGCTGTCTTTACTGGTGGAGGCCCCTTGAAATGAGCCTTACTTATCTGTAGTTCAGCCCCACAAGCCACTGGGGCCCAGCTATTGCCTCAGACCCTGCTCTGAAAACCATAGCCTTGACCTTCTCCACCTTGACCAAGACAGCCTGTCCCTACACAACGTCAGCATTTATTCTTCAGTTCAAGCACCAGAGGGGTGGGTCAGAGATGCCCCTAATTTGGGAGCTGACTAGATCTTGGCTAATTTGTAAGAACATGTCCTAGAACCAAATCATTACGTCTCTGTGGCCAGGACTATGCAAAGACTTCTGTTTTTTTTTTTTTCTCTCAAATACTGAAGACCCACTATGTGCTGGATTTCCTTTGGTCTTGAGGAAACTAAAATAAATACCAATGGTAGTCAGGTGGGGTGTTTGGTGACAACACACTTCAATACAACGAGGTAAATATTACAGAAGCCATTGGAATCAGATGCAGCTGAGCCAATGGGAGTAGTGCTCCACACTGAGCCGTTCAGGAGACCTAAAGCTACGGTGAGCTAGGCTCGGAGCCCCTCGAGTGGTCATACTGAGCACAAACACAATCCCATCTGGAGGTACCAGGGGACTGTGTCTAGGTGCAGCCCCCAAGATCAGAGTAATCACAGTTTCCCTTCTGCTTTGGGTTCTTTATCAACTAGTTCAAACAGATTCACCCAGATGCCCGCTCACGCTGTGTCCGAGCCGTGTGGTTTTCCTTCTCGCCTTCACCCCACAGATGGTCTTGTTTAGAGAATCTCCCTCCATGTCACAGGCCACCTGGTTAGAAAGTGAAAGACAAGAGCTTTGGTCTGTTGGACTGAGCCCTGACCTCTCCGTCCCCTGAGCTGGGCAGTGGATTTTAACCTCTTCGTGGCTTAACTTTCTCATCTTTAAAATGGGGGTTTTACCAACCTTGCAGATTCGTTGTAAGGGCTAAACTATATGATTCATGGAAAAGGGGACACACTGCCTGGCAGAAAGCAGCCACGGAATACATGGAAATTGCTCGTTCTCTGCCCCTCCTCCCTAGAGGCTGCCCCGAGGAAGGAAAGAAGGCTGCTTCCCCTGTGATTCTTGGAAGTTCTGTACTTAGCCCACGTCTCAGGGCCTGCAGTCTCCCCCTCTTTGGACCCCAGGGAAACATGTGTTTGTGCAATGACAGCTCAGGACTTGGTCCACATTGTCCAGCGCCTGATACCAGGCGGTGTCACCGGATGGTTTCTCCCTTTGCCAGAGAGTCTCTGGGACTTCCACCATCTAGACACGCTTCACTGGCACAGGTGGCCACCCTCGGACCAGTGCTCCCTGGGGCTGCCGGACCCACCGGCCAGGGCCTGGGCAACAGTCTCCTTTCTGCTTCCCGCAGGCGGATCCAGTGCCATGCTGCCCCGCTTAGGGAGCGCGGCCAGGGCCGGGCAGGGCAGTCGCGGACAGGGATTTGGTGGGATGCTGCCGTTGACGTCCCTGCCAGGAGCCTCTCCTCTGCCGCGTCTCAATTCACACGGCTGGGGTCGAAGCTGTGGGGATGGGGCAATATGAAAAGATCCCAGTTGGTGGGTGCTGCCCCCCCCCGGGTTAGTCTCTTTCCTCTCCCCACTTTCAGCCAGGCAGTAGGCTCCGATCTCGTCTCAGGGTAGCCGGTTGTGGCTTCCAAGGACAGAGGCGGGAGGGCTGCAGCAGCCTGTAGGCTCCGGATTTCACTTTCTGAGTGTCTGAACTTTAAGAAAACATGCAGGTTTGAAAGCAATGAAAGAAAGAGGTTATAAAGACAGTGTTTTGAAGGAAGAAGGACTGCACAGGCTTCCCTCTGGCTTTCTGACTTTCCTTCCGAACTGGGAACAGAGACCCCCGCGGGAAGAAGAGGAGCCTGAGCAAGGCCTTTGGTGCCTGTATCCATTTTCTATTGGGGCGTGATAAATTACCACCAACCCAGCAGCTTCGAACACCACTCATGAGCTCACAGCTCCACGGGTGCCGCGGGCTCCGCGGTCCTACGGCTCATGGATGTGCAGGTCCAGGGCAGTGTGCGCTCAGAATGTCACGGGCTGAAATCGAGGTGTCAGCGAGGCAGGCTCTTGTCTGGAGCCTCTGGGAGAAATCCCTTCCAAGGGCATTCAGTTTGGCAGAACTCCGCTTCTTGTGGTCTTCAGGCGGAGGCCCATGCTTCCCGCTGGCTGGCAGTCAGGGCTACTCTCCATTTTATTCTCAGACCTGAGCTGGTGTGTTGAATTCTTCTCATGCTTTGAATCTTGGATTCCCTCTTATGGACTTATGTCATTATGTCAGGCCCACCTGAATATTCTCCCTAATTTAAGGTCAACTGAGTTGGGACTTGACCTATATCTGCAAAATCCTTTCACACCAATACCTAGATTATTGTTTTCTGAATAACTCAGAAGTGGTATGTGTACCCCTGGGACCAGGAATCCTGGAGCCCATCATAGAATTCTGCCTCCTGTAGTCCCAGAGCAAGGAACTGAACCCTGCTTCTTGGCAGCACCATTAAGGCCATAATGGCTGGATGAGGTGGCCAAGAACACAGGCTCATAGGAAGCCCTGCAAAGGTTCTCCCCTTTGTTCCATCTAGGCTTGGCCATGAAACTAGTACGACAATGTCCGATCCCCAGTCCTGAAGCCACGGTGTGCAACTGGGCAGTGGACACTTGAGAGGTGACCAGTAGTCCTCCTACTCTCGAAACCAAGTACTGCGTCAAGGTTCAGACATACGGTCAGAAATTAAAAGGAGTTATCGAAGTTGATGACTGATGTTTCTTGCACATCCACAGGGTAGAAGTTGGACACGTTGGTGTCTCCAACACTAACAACACAGGACCTGATATATTTTTCCATTGTTGAATGAATGAATGAACAGAGGAATAACGCTAGTAACGAAGACTTTGCGAGAGTTCTCAGGAACGGCCAGCCTCCACATCAGTTGGTCTTTCAGGTAACAGAAAAAATTCATCAGGGCAGTTCTTTTAAAAAGTGTG